>NW_014577309.1:328931-331431 GCF_000485595.1 Priapulus caudatus | reverse complement strand
CACGAGCGAGTTCATATCAACCGATCTGTGCACGCCCATACGATGCAAGTATATAACGAGTGACCCGGCTGGGTAGCAGCGGTGGCCAGCCCAGCTAGGGCTGTGGCGGGTTTCCCATGTTCATAAAAGCATCGATGGCTTACGCGAACATAAACAAGATCGTAATACAAGATGGCCGCACGTTTATAGTACGTCAGTTTTTTTGGGGGGGGGGGAAATTTTCTACATCAGCGACTTCGACTTTGACTGGCGACTATGCCCAAGGAAGACGAGCGGCGTGCGCATGCGTCGTGACAATGTTTCCCCCATCAGAGAACGTGAGAGATTCCGCATGCCCCGAAGGGCGTATCTACATGTTCGTTCAGTGCGGGGCAGATCATTTACGTAAAACACACTACTAGGGTCGAATTAAATAGTTATAATGTTTCATAACGATGCTAACCCGCCTGGACACTCTGGGGGGGGGGAGCGACAGGGATTGAGTTCTAACCGACAAAAGATCAACGTAACGATACGAATCAACGTAAGCGACGTGACGCGGTGATAAGAGATGCAGTCATTCGTAGCGACGTCTGGGGACCTTGAGCTGAACCTGGGCCCTGGGACACGAGACCCCAGTCGACTACTACCGCTGCTGCTGTCTGGTACTAGGCCTTCCCTTGCTGCTTACTACTGCTGGGGTCTGTGGTAGCGGGCCTGGAACCTTAGGGAGGGAACCAGATGGGGCCGGGAGACCTGGTTATCGAAAAAGATCGTAAATTTACGTCACGTCCGACATAAGTCTGGGATGTCGCAAGTTTGAACAACATATCACAACTTTTGCAAAACATTTCGCAACCTTTACACAACATTTCACCGTGAAAAAATCACGATATCGTGGTACCCACCATTGGTCACAACCTTTACGATGGTGTCTTTGTGTGAACGGGGCCGGGATCACCGGGAGAAAAACAAGTACCGACACTACTCTCGCTTTTTAACTGCGACACTCGGCGTGCGCACTTCACTTTGCGTGTCGCGTGCCCTTTTCATGATTTCCCTCGTAGTGGGCGCTGTTAAGCTTTTTTTTCAGGCTAAATGCTTTTCAAATGCCAGGTGTGTGTCGTCAGAGAGACGCTATATACTGTAAAGCGAACGTAGCCGCGTGAGAAACACGTACACCCCCACCCCCCAATTTGACGGCTGCTGCTGCTGCTGATGCTGCTGCTGCTACTACTACTACTACTACTACTGCTGCTGCTGCTGCTACTACTACTACTACTACTACTGCTGCTGCTGCTGCTACTACTACTGCTGTTCTTGTTGTTGATGATGATGGTGACGACGACGACGACGACGATGACGACGACGATGATGATGATAATAATGATGATGATGATGATGATGGTGACGACGACGATGACGACGACGATGATGATGATGATGATGATGATAATGATGATGAAAATGATGATGATGATGATGATAATGATGATGATGATAGCAATGATGATGATGCTTTACTATTACTGATGCTGCTGCTGCCGCCGCTGCTGCCGCTGCTGCCGCTGCTGCCGCTACTGCCGCTGCTGCCGCTGCTGCCGCTGCTGCCGCTGCTGCCGCTGCTGTTGCTGATGCTGCTGCTACAAGTGCGAGCGGCTGCTGCTGCTATTGTTGTTGTATTGCTACTGCGGCTGCTGCTGCTGCTGTTGCTGCGGCTGCCGATGCTGCTGCTACGGCTGCTATACTATAGAGCAGTGATGTGTATCGCTGCCGCAACACAGGCATGCATAAATCAGCTTCGCATGTAATATGTATGATACATTGAGTCACTAGAGAGGCGAAAGTCGTACTCAGGCAGCGCGGAAACGACTCGGCCTTTTAACGCATTGTATCGGGGAGAGGCGTAGAATGACGTGTTCACACACACACTCTCTCTCTCTCTCTTTCCATCCCTCTTTCTTCCTCCTCTACACGCACGATAGAGCCGCGAGCGTACACGGCCGTGCAGCTATACAGCATGTACAGACACAGCGAAAACACCTACACGCGCAAACGCATATACTGCATTGCACTATATACACTATGTATTATATCAAGAGCGTATAAATAAGGTATACGCTCTTTATACGCTCTTGATTATATCAAGAGCTAATAAACACCGGTGTTTATTAGCTCTTGATTATATCAGGAGTCTATCAATTGATAGACTCCTGATATATATATATCCTCCTATATATATCCTCCTATATATTGATAGACTCCTGATATATATATCCTCCTATATATATCCTCCTATATATTGATAGACTCCTGATTATATACACATCGACGCACGCACTGCACTTATTATGTAAATGTTATTATATATTATTATTGTTTATCGTCGTCTAGCTACGACTACAGCTAGGCCATGATAGTACCTACGACTACAGCTAGGCCATGATAGTACCTACGACTACAGCTAGGCCATGATAGTACCTACGACTACAGCTAGGCCATGATAGTACCTACGACTACA
>NW_014577309.1:326835-328921 GCF_000485595.1 Priapulus caudatus | reverse complement strand
ATGGTCGTATCATGGCCTAGCTGTAG
This sequence comes from Priapulus caudatus, assembly GCF_000485595.1. Taxonomy (NCBI): domain Eukaryota; kingdom Metazoa; phylum Priapulida; class Priapulimorpha; order Priapulimorphida; family Priapulidae; genus Priapulus; species Priapulus caudatus. The sequence continues at coordinate 328,895 of NW_014577309.1, read as the reverse complement.
TCGTAGGTACTATCATGGCCTAGCTGTAGTCGTAGGTACTATCATGGCCTACCATAGTCGTAGGTACTATCATGGCCTAGCTGTAGTCGTAGGGTACTATCATGGCCCTAGCTGTAGTCGTAGGTACTATCATGGCCTAGCTGTAGTCGTAGGTACTATCATGGCCTAGCTGTAGTCGTAGGTACTATCATGGCCTAGCTGTAGTCGTAGGTACTATCATGGCCTAGCTGTATGTCTAGGTACTATCATGCCTAGCTGTAGTCGTAGATTACTTCATGCTCCTGCCTGTATCGTAGTACTATCAATGCTAGCTGTAGTCTAGGTACTATCATGGCCTAGCTGTAGTCGTAGGTACTATCATGGCCTAGCTGTAGTCGTAGGTACTATCATGGCCTAGCTGTAGTCGTAGGTACTATCATGGCTAACTGATCCTAACTATCATGCTAGCTTAGTTCAATACTATCATGGCTAGCTGTAGTCGTAGTACTATCATTGGCTAGCTGTAGTCGTATGACTACTCATGGCTACTGTAGTCGTATTTCTAATCATGGCATAGGCTGTAGCTCGTAGATACTATCACTGGCCTAAGCTGTGTCTGTAAGTACCAGGCGGCGGCCTGCCACGTTTTCAAAGTGGGGGCCAATTGATAGAATGAAGCTACCATTGCCGGGGGAGACCACGACCAGCGAGGTGGTGTGGGCAGGTAATCCCTCCTGCACTGGCAGTGAGCTTTTTCACATTTTTGCCACTGAAATGAGCGATCTGGTGAATGAAGGTGAAAATTGCAAATTTTAAAGGAGAAAAAACGAAATAAAAACTTTTCATGTACATGTCTTTAACTGTCAACTATAGTAAGTATATATAATTTGCAACAATATGAAATACATGATAGGAATAACAATTATGATAATAGCTGGAATCTTTTTCAGGGCCGTACCAGAAATTTCCATTTTCTGGTACTGCGTTACGAGAAAGGCGCTGTGAAAAATATACTACAGAAGCACAGGCAAGGAAGAAAGAGCACGATAAACGGTAATTGTTAAATGTTGCTATAAGTTCACTGATTGGATGAAAGGCAAGAGCAATATTACGAGTGATATACGCGGCCTCTGCTCGTGTAGTTTTTTTTTGCAATAAAATCCAGATTTTACCGAGAAACACAAAATACAGTATCAATATAATTGAAACTTCGCTGTGCAATTTCCTTGTTTTTTTTTCTGAGTCGGCGTTTAGTGGTTATACCGAGGCCGTGATGTGGTGAAGACCGCATCTTGATTTACGAGCGTATTTGTTAACATTTATCATAGCATCGTACAGTTACGAGTTTTTACCTCAACCTACGACGACAAAAAGCCACGACGACCAAGACTATTGCATTGTGACGAAAACCAAAAAAAAACCACGAATTCATCATCGCTCTGAAAACTCCACCTCACCTAGAATTTTCATTCACGATTTCATCACGAGCCTCCACCGTATATTTTTGCCCACTCCACTCCCTACACGGGTAGCACAGGCAGTCGCATTCACTCTAGCAGCGCAGGGCGGCAGCAGTATAGTAGTAGCAGACATGCATCGGTAGCAGTGATCGGAAACATCTGCTTCAGTGGTCGCTAGCGGGAAGCAACATGCATCACGTGGAAAATTATATTCCGACCGACGATCGTCTGCTCGGCATTAATGGCGCGCTTTCGTTTTGTCTACTGAGTCTATGGCCGTCGAGGGCGCCACTTGAGCACCCAGATGGCGCCACGTGTATGCAGGGTGAGCAACATGTATGCCGAAAGTGCGCCACGTGCACGCGAGGGCGCCATACGTGCACGCCGAGGGCGCCACGTGCACGCTGAGGGCGCCACGTGCACAACGAGGGCGCCACGTGCACGCTGGCCCGAGAGACACACATGAACAACTGCTTCATCTCTGATCGCCTTCCCTTGATAAATAACTGCATGGAGCATCCTCGTTTCGTCCACCCCACACGGACCATGCTCCTGTTTCCACCCCGCCATCCCTTCCCCACGGCACAGCCCCACCCCCCCTCCACACCCCCATCCCACCAC
>NW_014577309.1:312310-324287 GCF_000485595.1 Priapulus caudatus | reverse complement strand
GAGAGAGAGAGAGAGAGAGAGAGAGAGAGAGAGAGAGAGAGAGAGAGAGAGAGAGAGAGACTTCTCTCTACTCGCCCACTTCCTTTCATTAATGGCAGCAGCAGCAGAACTAGCGGCATAACACTATAAATCACAGGCGGACTTACTGCCAGCGACAGTAACTAGCATATACACCTGTCGCCAGCAAGGCAGACTGATGGCAGCCATGCTACAGGGCAACGGCTGCGTCGTGCTTGCAGAACAATAGGTAAGAACGCATTACAGACATTGCGGGTATCGATTGGGGCATATCACAGTGGAGAGACCGCCACGCAGCTATAGCTATAGCTATTCTAACAAAAGACATGCGTGTAGCAAACATTGTGATACACTTTAACAGAAGACATGTACGTAGCAAACGTTGTGATACACGCAAATAGAAGACATGTACATCTCAAACATTGTGATACAGCCTAATAGAAGATATGTACATGTCAAACATTGTGATGCACAGTAATAGAAGACGTGTACATTTCAAACATTGTCATACAGCCTAATAGAAGACATGTACGTATCAAACGTTGTGATACACTCTAACAGAAGTGCCTATACCGGTGTGTGTGTGTGTGCATGCGTGTGTGCGTACGTTCGTGGGTGCGTGCGAATTTCTTCATTTCAATGTGCATGGTTGCGTGTCTCTATCTATACTATGAGCAGCTAATAATGACAAATTTCTCATTATTAGCTCCTGATACTATATTCCTTTTATTTATGCTACGATCTCACAATGGATAGCTGTACGTGGGGAGCTCAAGAGTTGGAGACGCCAGGAATCTCTACATATTTGCACCATAGAATAAGACGAAAAACATTTTTTATCAAGAGGCTTTCAAATGAAAAGTCTAACCCATTCCTACATGCTGTTATAATAACTTTTTGTCATTTACACCATATTACTATTATGTCCCAGGGGTTCTAAGTTTGGTTGTGCTGTCATATAAATGTCATACGTAACAGTTTTGTCGTTTTCCCCAGCTTATTATCCTATTACACTCATTTCTAAATATTAATATTGTCTGCAATGTTATTGTCGATTTTTACCCAATGTTCCTATTTTGTCCCATTATTAGTACTATGAATTAGTAGCACGATTTTACCCAGCGCAGCGGGTACCCGCAGCTAGTATATATATATATATGTGCGTGTGTGTGTGTGAGAGCGTGCGTGCGTGCGTACGTTCGTGCGCGCGCGTGTGTGAATGTAGGCTAGCCACGCAAACAATTTTGTTTTGAAAACATATACGTTTGTATTAGATTCGAAACCGTTCCTATTCTGATGTGACTTCCCGCTATGGCAGTTATGAATAAAACTGTCGACGATATAAAGTTGCAAATCCCTATAGGAGCGGCATTTCTGAAGGAGAAAAAAACTAGCGGCAAAAATAAGTATGGAATTATAGCGCCGATCTGCGTGTAAGCACACGCATGCACGCATACACACGCACACACGCTCACACGCTCGCGCGCATTCTCATGTAGCATATGTTGGATGGATGCACGGATGGACGGTCAGTCGGACGGACGGATGGACGAACGGATATATATTTTCGTGTGTGTGCGTGCGTGCGTGCGTGCGTGCGTGCGTGCGTGCGTGCTAGTGTGTAAATAATATGATGTATAAATAAATAAATAGATAGATAGATAGATAGATAGATAAACAGATAGATATCGGTAGATAGATAGATAGATAGATAGATAGATAGATAGATAGATAGATAGATAGATAGATAGATAGATAGATAGATAGATAGATAGATAGATAGATAGACAGATAGATCGACAACCGCGCGTGAATATCGCGACAGACTACTTAGGAGATTAGTGTAGAGAGCAACCCTCGCCTAAGCCGTACATCGTACAGAGAGCTAATTATTTATCGTCTCATCGACGCCGGAGCCGCGCAAGTTAAGCCATTATCGCAATCATCTTCAGGTCAGCTCACGCGTTAGCCGCCGCCAGCCTATCCCACCGCCACCGCGCACGGCCCGCGGGCGGCGACACCGTAATGCCGAAATCTTTAGGTCAAGTCCGGATAAGGCGTCTCAGTCGATAAAATTAATATTTAATGAGCTATGCAAATCAATCTCGTAATGAGTGTTCTGATTACGTCCACCGTCCGCCCACTTTATTATTTAAAGGATCCCCGGAGGGAGGCAGTTGATAAACTAATAATAGAAAAAAACGTATTCATAACGGCATAATATTTATTAAAAAAAACTCGCGGAGGAGGGAAAAATCGTTACTGAAAAACGCACTTCTGCAGCAATATGGAACATAAAAAATGAACACTTACTAAGAACCCGATACGCCACATGGAAGCGACCGAGAATTGCCTGGGTCATATATATAGACGCATCGTATTTACCTTGAGTATGAAGACCTGTATATATGTAGATGGGGCAGCCGTCGGTGAATGCCGTCGCCCAGGTCCCTGCGTCGGCCTGTATTGAGCACGCGAGATGAGCACACACTGGTCACCAAACAGGCCGCCTTACGTATATTTACTATAGTTAAGTAAGGAAGTGAGGCCATCGCGGGGGCGAGTGCATGAATCGCTTCGTGCGGGTATCGGTATCACGTGTGTATACACGCTGCCTCGCTCTGCCATTCTGTGTCTCGCGCTCTGTTCTCCGTCTGCATGCCTTTCTTCACCCAGTACGTCTTTTTTATACTTTCCCTCGGGCTCTCATACACGTATGTGAGAGAAGAAAGAGAGAACGGAAGGATGGGAAGATGAGGGAAGATAAAGACATTACACCAACCACCCCTCCCCACAACCCCTACCCAATCTTCGCCCATCCAATCTTACCTTATTCCTTCACCGAACCCCTCCCCCTTCCTCCACCGCCACATCTCCTATGCAGGTCGCGTGTGTATCTCGTCTGCCCGTGGTCGCCCGCGTGTGTGACGCGTGCATGTGGAAGCAGACGATATCGCAGCAATCGACGAGCCCGCGCCCGCCGGCCTTCCACCCCGCTGCGTCGCGCAATTTCTTACGCGCGCGCCTTTTGTCGTCATGAAATATGAAATGCGACGCGCCGGTTCAAGCGGGGCGGACTGCGAACCACCTACATACGCACACGCACATAAACACACACGCGCGCACATGCACGTAAGCACACGCACGCACGCACGCACACACACGCACGTACGCACACGGGCGCACGCACGCACAACATACGCATATACAAATATGCACGAAGAAACGCACCCAACACACACCCGCGAACGCACACGCGAACGCACGCACGTAAAACACAGACATGCACGCACGCACACAACACACTCATGCCTAGGTGTACCGCCAAGGCGGCTTTACATCAAACCGTTTGATGAATAAATTCGCAGCTATGCGCACAAGAAATCACAGGAACAGGTCATCTCTCTGTATGTTTGCACTTGTTTGCGCATCAGAGAGAACATTAATAATTTAACCACATCAAGGCTATACATACATGGTTCCCAGCACACGAGCGGTCGGCAAGCCAACATTATACAAACATATATATATATATATAGCCCACCTATGTATGACGTAACTTTTACCTTGAGTGATGATGCCGTGTGTACACGTGTTACATGTTTACGTGTCTTCACACTTTTTTACATCTCCCCTCGAGTTTCTATTCGACAAGGCGCGAATTATCGACAGTTTTTTTCTTAACATTTTTTGTTAATTAGTTTAATGATACTGATTAAGGTTGCATCGTAATTACGTTTAATTAAAATTTGGGAAATAATAAGCGCACGTGAACCATGATGCTGTACTTAATGGCACGTGTGTGCGCATATAGTACGTGCGAAATTTTCACTTAACTTGATTTTATATAGCACTCACGTTTTGACGCACCAGAAAAATTAGTGAAAGCGCGAGAAAGTCAGGGAGAGAGAAGGAGCGAGAGAAAGTGAGTAGAGAGAGAGAGAGAGAGAGAGAGAGAGAGAGAGAGAGAGAGAGAGAGAAAGAAAGAGAGAGAGAGAGAGAGAGAGAGAGAGAGAGAGAGAGAGAGAGAGAGAGAGAGAGAGAGAGAGTATAAGAGTATGTGTTTGTTGAGTGTGTGTGTGTGTATGTTGTGTGTGTGGTGGGGTGGGTGGTGTGTGTGTGTGTGTGTGTGTGTGTGTGTGTGTGTGTGTGTGTGTGTGTGTGTGTGTGTGTGTGTGTGTGTGTGTGTGTGCGTGTGTGTACGAGACAATGGGACAAAGATAGCATTAAGCCATAGAGCGATTCCGGTGAAATATGCAGGTAGTAAAGCGTGTATAAATACATGTAATTATTATATCACTCGCATGTCATGTCCGTAATAGCGCAAGGTAATATCATAATGCAGCGCGCCAAACATAATAGCGGGCGAGTCGTACGCTGCGCTCAACACCACGTCGCCAATATAGTATTCATATAATAATGTTTCCATTTTATAATTTTCCGCGCGCGCTCTCCCACGCTCTTTCACGCGTGCACTCTCTCCCACGCTCTTTCGCGCGCGCTCTCTCTCTCTCTCGCGCACTCTCTCTAACTCGCTTTCTTTCCCATCTATCCATCTATCTGTCTATTAATCTATCTATTCGTCCGTCCGACCATCCGTCCATTCATCCACCCATTCATCAATGTATCCATCCATCCCTCTATCCATTTATCCACCCATCCAGCGACCCACCCAAAAACCCACAAAACCCATCCAGCCATCCGTCGATCCATCCATCCATACATCCATCCATCCATCAATCCATCCATCCATCCATCCATCCATCCATCAATCCATCCATCCATCCATCCATCCATCCATCTATCCATCCATCCATCCATCCATCCATCCATCCATGATCCATCTATATTGCCATTTCCCTCCCGCTCCCCATTTTCTATCTCGATCCTCTCTTCTCTCACACAGGCGAGCGTTTACATGTTTCTTCTATCTGTGCGTGCGCGCGTCTGTGTGTGTATGTCGAACGTAGATTATTTGAATTCACTCTACAGCCTCATTCCCACTCACCTCGCAGTATCGGCAGCGGCTGATGATGATGCTAGGGACGTCAAGCGCCCTCGCACACGCACGCAGACTCAACTGATGATTTCCTCCTCCGATACCGACGACAACGACGACGACACAAGTGACACAGGAATAATTCCGGGACAGCTGCGCGCGTCACCGCAGCTGCACGCACGCACTCGCCGTCGCCCGTGCACGCACACGCGCGAGTCGTATCTCGCACCGCCCGCTGATTCACGCGCTCTAACCCCGGGCTCTCCCTTCCTCTCGCGCCTTACCTCACAATCATTCAGCTGTATGCACTCGATTGACTACAGGTGCGGCCCGAGCGGCGCGACAAAGCCAAATCCAGGTGTGTCGCGCTAACTATCGCGAATTACCTGGCCCTCCGCTGCACAGGTACGTCTGTTAAGGTAGGTGCGTAGGCGGCAGATGCGGTCTATAGGTCGCGTATCTAACTATCGGTGTTTATCTACTCGCGTCGTTGCGTGCGGGCTGTGGTGCAGGGAGCATGGCCGCTTCAAAGCCCCACCGTCGCTCGTCTCAACTGCTGTTTCAGCCGCCGTCTCAGCTGCCGTCTCAGCCGCTGTCTCAGCTGCTGCCGTCTCAGTTGCAGGCCACTGTCCTCCACGTCTCCGCGACGGGATGCAGTAACAACACAGCACGTAGACCCGACCTAACTCCTCTTCGCCTCTCGCTCTGTCCTGCTCGTTTCTATAGGTGCTTGGGTGTAAGATGAAGCTCATAGAGACAGTGGATGTTTCTGTTGGTATATATGTGCTAGTATGTAAGATGGTAGCTTGCACGGACACCAGATGTCTCTGTGTATCACCGCTGGTACGTGTGAGTGCTAGGATGTAAGACGTAGGTTTAATACAGACACCAGATGTCTCTGCGTGTCACCGCTGCGTTGTGTCCCCCTGCTGGTGTGAGTGCTAGAATGTAAGACGTAGCTTTAATACAGACACCAGATGTCTCTGCGTGTCATCCTCTGCGTTGTCCCTTTCTTTCAATTTTGCTCTGTATTCTATTCTATCACATTGTTTCTACAACCGACAGGTGTTTCACGGTAACGATGACAACGCTGTGCGCGTGCAGACGACTATACATATTTAGAGCGGGAACACGATGTGATCGAGGTCACGTGTCACTCACCGTGATTACGTAAGCCATGCGATTAAGCTGCGATGGTTACCTCATCCATTAGTGCTGATCTTATGCGCGTGTAGTTACCTAACACAGAAGTGCTGATGTTATGCTAGTGTCGTTACCTCTAGCGGCAGTGCTGATCTTATGCTAGTGTTGTTACCTCTAGCGGCAGTGCTGATGCTATGCTAGTGTTGTTACCTTACCCAGAAGTTTTGATCTTATGCTAGTTCTGTTACCTAACACAGCAGTGTTGATCTTATGCTAGAGTTGTTACCTCACGCAGCGGTGCCGACCTTGTATGTACCACTATCTCACGTAGCGGTTTTCGCGTTGTGTTACCTGCGCTATTACGCAGTCGTATCTGTCTTGTATCCGTGGCAATCCTACACAGCAGTCCTGATCTTATGTTACCTGAAGCCTCGTGTCGTAGTATCTATCTTGTATTAGCTGCAACCTCACTCAACAGTCTGTAGACCTTGCGTTACCTTACTCAGCAGTCTCTTTCTCGCTCACGCTCTCTATCTTGCGTTCGCCGCAACTTTACACAGCAGTCTCGCTCTCTCTTGCTCTCTATCTTGTATTAGCGGCACCCTTACGCAGCAGTCTCTTTCATATCTCTCTCTCTCTCTCTCTCTCTCTCTCAAGTGCGTTTTCAGTAAACGATTGTTCCCTCTCGCGCCGAGTTTTTTTTTAAATACATATTATGCCGTTATGAAATACGTTTTTTTCTATTATTAGTTTATCAACTGCCTCCCTCCGGGATCCTTAAATAATAAAGTGGGCGGACGGCGACGTAATTCAGAAACTCATCTAGGAGATTGATTAGCTAGCTCAATTAAATATTAATTTTATCGACTGAGACGCCTTATGCCGGACTTGACCTCAAAGATTTCGGCATACGGCCATGTCGCCGCCCGCGGCCGTGCGCGGTGGCGTGGATAGGCTTGGCGGCGGCTAACGCGTGAGTGACCTGAAGATGATTGCGATAATGCTAACTGCGCCTCCGCGTCGATGAGAGCGATAAAACTATTAGCTCTCTGTAGCGATGTGCGGCTGCGCCCGAGGCGTTTCTCTCTACACTAATCTCTACTAAGTAGTCGCTGTCGCGCGACATTCACGCGCGGTTCGTCGATCTATCTGGTCTATCAGTCTATCTAATCTATCTATCTACTCGGTATCTATCGTATCTATCTACTCTTTTCCCTCATCTACTTCTATCTATCACTGATGCGTATCGTATCTATCTATCTCATCTATCTATCTATCTATCTATCTATCTAGTCTATCTATCTATCATCTAATTTCTACTATCATCTATCTATCAATCTATCTATCTATCTAATCTATCTATCTATCATCTATCTATCTATTATCATCTATCTATCTATCGATCTATCTATCTATCTATCTATGCTATCTATCTCTCGTATGCTATCTATCTATCTATCTATCTAGTTAATTATCTATCTATCATCTATCTATCTATCTACGCGAGATCTATCTGTATTATCTATCTATCTATCTATCTTATCTATTATTTTATTTATACATCATTATTATTTACAGCACTAGCACGCACGCACGCACGCACGCACGCACGCACGCACGCACGCACACACACGAAAAATATATACCGTTCGTCCATCCGTCCGTCCGACTGACCGTCCATCCGTGGCATCCATTGCAACATATGCTACATGAGAATGGCGCGCGATGCCGTGAAGGGCGTGTTTGTTGCGTGTGTATGCGTGCATGCGTGTGCTTACAGCGCAGATCGGTGCGCTGATAATTCCATACTTATTTTTGCCGCTAGTTTTTTTTCTCCTCAGAAATGCCGCTCCTATAGGATTTGCAACTTTTATCGTCGACAGTTTATTTCATAACTGCCATAGCGGGAAGTCACATCAGAAATAGGAACGGTTTCGAATCTAAATACAAACGTATATGTTTCAGATAACAAAATTGTTGGCGTGGCTACGCCTACATTCACACACGCGCGCGCACGAACGTACGCACGCACTGCCACGCTCTCAACACACACACACGCACAATATTATATATTAACTAGCTGGCGGGTACCCGCTTGCGCTGGGTAAATCGTGCTACTAATTCATCAGTACTAATAATGGGACAAAATAGGAACAGTGGCGTCAAAATCGACAATAACAATTGCAGACAATATTAATATTTAGAAATGAGTGTAATAGATAATAAGCTGGGGAAACGACAAAACGTTACGTATGACATTATATACACACAAACCAAACTTAGAACCCTGGACATAATGTAATATGGTTTAAAATGACAAAAAAGCTATTATAAACAGCATGTAGGAATGGGTTAGACTTTGTCATGAAAGCCTTGAAAAAAATGTTTTTCGTCTTATTCTATCGTGCAAATTAATGTAGAGATTTCCTGCGTTCCAAGCTCTTGAAGCTCCCACGCTACAGGCTATCCATTGTGAGATCGCTAGATAAATGAAAAGGATATAGTATCAGGACTATATGAAGAGAAATCTTGTCATTATTAGCTGCTCATAGTATATAGATAGAGATCACGCAAACCATGCACGATTGCAAATGAAGAATATTTTCATACTGAATTCAGAAACTGCGATAGCTTTCGATGGTACATCATTCTTGAGATCGTAGCATCTAACTGACCCTGAGCTCAGTGAGGAGTACCTCTGAACTGGTGTTAAAACTGGGTGGCTGTGTAGTGTGTTTAGTTTGTTTCGGTTTCACCAATACCAGCAGCGGAATGAGGCGAGGAATCGATTTTCTTGTGTGGCAGCACTGTACAGTCACAGTGCCTGACATTGTGTGGAAGTTTCACGAATTGACGGGTTTTTCACGGATTTTTCGCGTAAGAGTCTTGACCGGTTCTGACAGGTTTTTTTCATCTAGGCAAACACTCCCCGGGTATAAGAGATGGCCATGTGAAAATTGCATCCAGATCGCCTTGGGCGGTTGGCCGCCTAATAGGGAAGATACATACATACGAACTCAAATATAATATAGATATAGTGAGGCGAATATGATGTATTGATTGTGGCGCTATTTTTCCGATCTTTCCTTCCCTCGCTCTCGCGCAATCTCTCTCGCTCGTACGCTCTCTCCTTTTATCTCTCCGAACTGCAGGACATTTTGCGCTTCCGTCTCGCTATATTTATTTCTCTCGTCGTCTCGCCCACGTTTTTTTTTCTCCGGCTCATCGCTTTCTCTTCTATATCTTCTTGCCTCTAATGCTATTTATTTTTCGTGATTCACCGCCGGCTGACTTCTTCCCTCCCACTCAGTCTCTCTCTCTCTCTCTCTCTCTCTCTCTCTCTCTCTCTCTCTCTCTCTCTCTCTCTCTCTCTTTCGCTCTTGCTATAGCTCGCTCTCTCTCTCTTTGTCTCTCACGCGCGCTCTTTCTCGCTCTCACTTTCATCCTCTATCTGTGTCTGTCTGTCTCACTCACCCACTCTTTCAATCTAACTCTCTCTCTCTCTCTCTCTCTCTCTCTCTCTCTCTCTCTCTCGCGCGCGCGCGCGCGCTCTCTCTCTCTCTCTCTCTCTCTCTCTCTCGCTCTCTCTCTCTCTCTATCATTCTATCATTCTAACACAGGCTCCTGACCAAGTGCGCAGCTGGCCAGTTTAGATTTTTTTTTATTGATCAGAGATACAGTTTGACTAATCAAATCGCTAATCTATATTTTTTATGACAGCTATATTGAGCAATCTGCTAGTCGCGATTGATAGGCAAGCGGTGCTTAATGAGAAATGTTTCTGTTGAGCGAGCAAATAGTATTATTGACTGAAAATTATAAACGTAGTATATGTGCGTGTATGTAGAAACACACACGTACATACACGAGCGCGCACGCAGGCACGCGCGCTGATATATAGAGATATAGAAAGTGAGCAAGAGAACGCGAGAGCAACTCGGGAGAGAGAAGGGAATGAGGACAAAAGATAAAGAGACCGCGTGTATGCGCGCGCACGCGCGCACGCACGCACGCACGCACGCGCATATATATCAAGAGTACATAATAGAGAGTACATAACAATCTCTATTATGTACTCTTGATATATATACATATATCACAGGAGGATGGTGTAAATCTACAGCTCACGACCTCCCTCCCTCCCTCACGCACGCACGTAGGCACGCACGCACGCACACACACACACACACACACACACACACACACACACACACACACACACACACACACACACACACACACACACACACACACACACAGACACACACACATGTGTGTATCGCAGGAGGGATGGTGTAACTCTACAGCCCGCTAGCTCCCTCTCTCCCTCACGCACGCACGCACGAACGCGCATATATACATGTATCGCAGGAGGGTTGGTGTATCTCTACAGCCCGTTAGCTACCTACCTCCTTCACACGTGGGCACAGCTAGCGTCGTCGATTTGCTGGTATAGCGCTGCTAATGCGGCGTAATAGCGCAACGATATAGATTTTATTTGCCACGGCGTTGATACCCGCCCGGTGCTGAGGGAACGAGAGCGAGAGAGAGAGAGAGAGAGAGAGAGAGAGAGCGAGAAAATGAGTTCGACTGTGTTTGTGCGTGCGTGGTGCGTGCGTGTGTGAGGGGGGCGTGTGTGAGGGGGGAGGGAGGGGGGCGCTCGTATGTGTGTTGTGGTGTGTGGAGTGGATGCGCGCGTGCGTCTGAACGCCTCGTGGCACGGTTTTCTGAGCGAAACACAATTCTGCTGCTGTTGTTGCTGCTGTCGCTGCTGCCGCAATGCCGCAACCGCCGCTGCTGCTGCTATCGTTGCTACTGCTGTTGCTGCTGCTGCGACTGCTGCTGCTATTGCTGCTGCTGTCCGCGCCGCCGCCGCCGCCGCCACCGCCACCGCTGCTGCTATTGTTGCTACTGCTGCTGCTATGTTGCTACTGCTGCTGCTATTGTTGTTGCTGTTGGTGCCGTTGCTGCTATTGTTGCTACTGCTGCTGCTGCTATTGCTGCTATTGTTGCTACTGCTGCTGCTGCTGCTGTTGCTGCTATTGTTGCTACTCATGCTGCTGCTTCTGTTGCTGCTGCTGCTGCTGCTGCTGCTATATTGCTACTCATGCGCTGCTTCTGCTGCGCGCTCTGCTCTATGCTGCTGCGCTTGCTGCTGCTATTGTTGCTACTCATGCTGCTGCTTCTGTTGCTGCTGCTGCTACTGCTATTGTTGCTACTCATGCTGCTGCTTCTGCTGCTGCTGCTGCTGCTGCTGCTATTGTTGCTACTCATGCTGCTGCTTCTGCTGCTGCTGCTGCTATTGTTGCTACTCATGCTGCTGCTTCTGCTGCTGCTGCTGCTGCTGCTGCTATGTTGCTAGCTCATGCGCTGCTTCTGCTGCTTCTGCTGCTGCTGCTGCTATTGTTGCTACTCATTGCTGCTGCTGCGCTCGCCTCGTACTGCGCGCGCGCTGACGGCTCTGCGCAGCTCTCTAGCTCCGTAGTCAGGTCGTCTGCGCGAGAGACGGCCACACGTACGCGCGCGCCCCTCTGCTCTGCATGCATGCGCCTGCCTGCCTAGACTCTCTGCCTCTCGCCCATTCTCTCGCTTCGCCGGGAGCCGGCCATCGATACGCTGATGGCATCGGTTTGTGTAGTGCGTCTGTGAGCTGTGCGTAGCGCCTTCCGAGCCCTGCTTCGCTGAACAGCAACGCGGACTGTGAGGGCTGAGTGTGGGGTAAAGCACAGAGAGCAGATTACAGCAGCTAACGTGATAGAGAGAGAGAGAGAGAAAGAGAGAGAGAGAGAGAGAGAGAAGAGAGAGAGAGAGAGAGAG
>NW_014577309.1:306303-311755 GCF_000485595.1 Priapulus caudatus | reverse complement strand
TACCACACGCATGCCACACACCCAACCCGATTATATGCTCACGGCCCGCACGAACCACGAACGTAGTACACACGCATGCACGACACCCCGGTTATAAATGCAGCGCCCGCACGCACCACGCAAGCGTACGTACACCACGCATTGCACACACCCCGGCGTAGTACATGCACGTCCGCAGCCACCACGACGCTACGTACCACACGATAGCACACCCCGTCTACAGCTCACGCTCGCACGCCACCACGAAACAGTAGTTACACACGCCATTGCACACACCCGGCGGTATACATGCCACGCTTCGCACCGCTCCCACGGAACCTAGTACACACGCATGCACACACCCCGGTATACATGCACGCTCGCACGCACCCACGAACGTACGTACACACGCATGCACACACCCCGGTATACATGCACGCCCGCACGCACCCACGAACGTACGTACACACGCATGCACACACCCCGGTTATTGACATTGGCACGTCCCGTCCGCAAGCCACGAGAACGTATCGTACACGTATAGCAGAGCTATTGCACACACCCCGCAGTATAACACTGCGACCGGCTCGCGCAACGCACAACGCCTTACAAACGCGAGCCGTCCGCCTTATTTCACGTTCATGTGTGTTCTATTGTTTAGGCTGGACACACGTGCGCCAATTGCACACCCCTGTAATAAACGCTTGTTAGTAACCATGCCGGTATACCGGTCTTCTAGTGACCAGTCTCAGCTTCCAGTACGAGACGTCTGCATTTACCTGCGGTGTCGCCCGATCAACACATACCGGTGCATTGACACACACCCTGGCGTTGATTCTATTGTTTAGACCAGTGCACGCGTCGCCACACGCACCCCCTCACAAATAAACGCTCGTTATCACCGTTTAATCCACGACGTCAATGACACACACCCCGGGGTTACCATGCTAGCTTTACTAATGCTACGTACCTGCCGCAGGTGGTCGTACATTCGTGGGTGCGTGCGGGCGTGCATGTATACCGGGGTGTGTGCATGCGTGTGTACGTACGTACGTTCGTGCGTGCGTGCGCGTGCGACACATCCGTGGGGAGTTGACACATATTCCGCCGCGGGCGTATTGCTACATGACTAGCTCGACGACTCAGTCGTTCTCGACATTAGTAGCAGCACGGCCGACGCTGTCACCGCGCCGCAGGGCCGCCCGCGCCTCACACACGCGCACGCGCGCCTGCACCGCTACACACAATGCCGCCGGCCGTAATTCGATCAAATCACACGCGACGCTCATTAGAGCGATGAGCGAAGCACGACAAGTTGACACGCACGCATGGACGCACGCGCACACGCACGCGCGCACGCACGCACACACACGCACACAGGCAGACATGTACGCACGCACACAGGCATGCACGCACGCATGCACACACACGCACACAGGCAGACATGTACGCACGCACACAGGCATGCACGCACGCACGCACACGCGCCCGGATTTAAGCACGCGCGCGCGGACGTGCACGTACACACGCATGCACACAGTCAGGCATGCAGCCATACACGTCAGGGGTGAATAATGACAATTTGTCATGATTCATCCCTGATGCACGTAATAGCGCACCCTGCTACGAAGGCACGCACGCACACATGCAGACGACCATGGCTACGGACGCTGAGCAGCAGTATCGATGCTCGTGCATCCGCCTAATTGTACACGCGCATCACCGGCGGCGGCAGCTGACAACGACGCTTCTGGCTTCTCGTCCGAAGCTACACACCGCACACACGCACGCACGCACGCACACACGCACGCACGCACACACGCACGCAGCGCACGTATAAAGAAACGCGATACATTGGCGATTCTTTGGCCGTTTACGCATACGTCCAGGCTTGCTATAGTCGTCTGCTTTCCACGTCGATGCCAGCGCTGCCGCAAGCTTACGCAAGCGCGCCTGCTAATATTCTCATTATTGCAGCGCGCCGTTATGCAAGCGTGCATTCATAAACGCGCCTAATTGAGAGAGTCCGTTTAGCGCGTTGTTAGGGTAACAACATGACGTAACGCGCGCGGCGTTGTTGCCGTCGCTAACATGTGACGTAAGGCGTCAGAGCGCAGTGGTGGTGACGTCACGCGTCAGAGCGCAGTGGTGGTGACGTCACGCGTCAGAGCGCAGTGGTGGTGACGTCACGCGTCAGAGCGCAGGGGTGGTGACGTCAGTTGTCAACGTGCTGCTTTGATGACGTAATGCGTCAGGGCGCGGATTTGGTGACGTAATCGCTGATCGCAGCTACGGGCCGACTGATGTGGAGATGAAGAAGGAGAGAGCGCCTGATCGCAGCTACGGGCCGACTGATGTGGAGTGCGATGAAGAAGGAGAGAGCGCCTGATCGCATGGAGAGCCTCTTGCTCACGCAGAGAGTCTCCGAAGAAAAACTGATTACACTACAGCCGAGGCTGCAGAGAGGCTAACCCTCACAGCCAAGTCGAATGTGTGCGTGTGTGTATGCGCGTGCGTGCGCGCGCGAGAGAGAGAGCGAGAGAGTGTGTGTGTGCGTGCGTGCACGTGTGCGTGGGTTCGTGTGCGAACATCTGTGCGTTCTTGTGCGCACGCACGTACACACACACACACACACACACACTCACACACACACACACACACACACACACACACACACACACACACACACACACAATTCATTGCTATAGATTGTGTTAATTACAGTAGGCGGTGTAGCCGCTGAGTCTGCCAGCGACAGCAACAATGCATTAATTATAGATGAGGTTTTTAATGCATATACAGGCGTATATATATATAGGCACGACTGCTCCTACGCGGCGGTCACAGAGCCGGGGCGGATATGGCTGCACTGGAGGTGCCAGTGCATGCATTCTTCATGATGCTAAGAAATGTTGGCGGGATTTTCTTTTTTTCGTAACGCTCGCGGCAATTTTCATTGAGGTGAAGTACGTGCACGTAATTCTGTACGACGTGATGAAGTGTGGCTGGAAGAGAGAGAGAGGGAGAGGAGAGTCAGGGTAAGTGAGATATAGTAAAAGCGCGCGGGAGCGAGAACGAGGGGAAGAGGGAGAGAGAGGGGGCAAAGAAGAGAAAATCTGGGTGTGTGAGAGCAAACAACGTGAATACGAGTAATTCCTCCAATTAATTTAGACACTCACCGTTCTCCCGTCGAGAAAGGCAAAGGATACGACTGAATAATTTTTTTATCGAACGCCATCAATATTCTTTGAACGAGAAAACCATTATTGTTAAATTCTAGCGTAATTTTCCACACGCCATTTTTAAAACTGAGTTGCGGCAACATAATGATGACTGCAATATCTCTTCGCAATATTCTGTACGGCATTAATTACAATGCCCCCTGGCGATAAATAATGATCGAGTGTCGGCAATTGTTGCGCGTGTATTTTACACCACTCGCCATATCGAAAAGCAAGTGCATGTAGGCTTTCACATGCAGGCTTACAACCGCCAAAGTGCGGCACTGAATGTTGGGCGGCAAATCACCGCCGGTAGTTTGTGAACACGTGTGTGTCGCTCTACCAATACCGTGCCGCGTTACTGATATCGGTCTCGTTAGTGCAAAACACGGAGAAAAATCAGCGGGCAGGCAAGTATGGCCGTGAGGTTTCTAACAGATTGCGTGTGTCTGAGATCCGTGCTAAAAAATTGTTGACTATTTTGAATTCGAACCGTATGTGTCAGCTGCTCCCGTGAAAATCCCAGACTCGTTACACGTCAGGTCCATAGACTGTCATACCAACGGGATTTTAACGTTTATTCCCATAGCGAAATCTAGCTCGGTCCCATCTATTCAGTCAGCATGGGTGCGCTGATATTTCTAACAGGTGTCAGCGGATCAATTCTCGTCACTTTTATATGCGAGTAGAAGAAGGCAACGTACGTTAGTCTTAGAGCTGTCCGTCGCTCGTGAAATCGTTAAACGCTTTCAGGTACAGCAAACACATGCAGATCTCGCATAGTTAGAGGGTAAATAATCTTAAATCTTAGATAATTTACCTTCTGCAGCAGTATATAGAAAACTATGTAGATCCCTGCAATGGCAGCCATGATTTTTTTTGCGTTTTTGACGACGATTTTAAATTCGACGTGTAAACAATCCATCCTAATCTTATTGACCCTCCGCATGCTTCTCTCTATTTACTGAGCGCACAGTATAGTCTCAAAGGATGTGTGTATATTGCTGAAGAGGTGATTAGTCTCCGATAAAAGTTAGTAGATTACGCGATATCCGGATGGAGAGAAAATGCATTCGACTTCGCGGTTATGGGTGCAATGGCGCTACACTAAAGCCGTGCAATAAACGCGAACGCAGCAAAGCAGCAGCAGCAGCAGCAGCTGTCGCCACTGCTATTAGCATTTCTACTGTAACGACTTTGCGAACATTCCCCGACATGTCTATCATGCGGTTCGTCTAGCACGTCCAATTAGTTCCAGAATTCACTCATCATTGCGAAAACATGCCGTAATTCCTCATTACACTAAATTAGTCCATCGCCGGAACATGATTGGAATAATAAGGCTTTACATCGAACCGTCGCGCGCTATGATTACGCAATAACAATATAATAGATAAATACGACTTGATGACCAATGATTCATTGATTTTACCTCCAACAAATTTTTGTTCGCCCGAACAATTTTGTTCGCAGACCATGCACGCTGGCTCCACTTAGGTAGGTTGTTGCGTGACCATAGCATGAGTGGGGTCTTGGGGATGAGAGGCGCAATTTTATTATACCTGACGAGGGATTATGATTTTTACGATTTCATTACTAAACCACAGGTAGAATAATTATTATAATATAATTATGATAGTAGTCCTATAGGTATGATGTAATACCACTGAAGATGCATCCTAGTTAGAATTACTCACATTTATTACCAATCTATTAATTATTTTAATTTTACTCAAAATCTAGCGGGTGGTGGGGTGATCGAGGAGGGAGTGTGGCAACTGCTACACCGAGCTCCACAGAGATCGCTGACATGACACACCGCGAACTTAAAACCGGTGACCTTTCTAACCCGAGTCGAGATGCTTTGTAGCAGCTGAGCAGATGCTGGGAGATCTCACGACTGTGCTCCGTCCCACGGGGGCGTGCGGGCCTGGCCGCACTTTCGCTCCAGCCATGCACCCACCCCCCTCTTCACAGACGTACCGCGATTCTCATGTAACTACACACATACGTACATGATACCTTACATCCCGACCAGACACACCTCGATTCTGACTAAACCCACACACATACACGTAGAGCATTACAACGATATACGCGCTACACACGCACACACGCACCCACGCACACACACACACACACACACCACACACACACACACCACACACACACACACACACACACACACACACACACACACGCGCGCGCGCGCGCGCGCGCGCGCGCACACACATACACATCTCTCTCTCGCT
>NW_014577309.1:298351-305668 GCF_000485595.1 Priapulus caudatus | reverse complement strand
AGGAGCGGCGCGGCTCGTGTGGGGAGAATTGGGAGTAGGAGAGACGGCATGGGTTGAGATGTGGGGGAGAGCAGAGACAGTGGGTGAGAATGTGGGGGAGGAGAGGAACATGGGTGAGATGGTGGGAGAGGAATGACATGGTGATATTGTGAGCAGGTGCGCGGTGTGGGAGACGTGGAAGAGGAGAGAGGCATGGGTATACGTGGGGGGGGGTGTTCGGGCGTTGGTTAAGCTGATAGGGTGGGTGCGTGGATGAGAAGAGGAGAGGCATGGGTTGGATGTTGGGATGAGAAAATCTACGCGATGATTGCGCTAGAAGCGACAAGTGTAATTTATGCATCATGGTAAACTGCGGAATCTTTCGTGGCTGCCTCGTTCCAAGACACGCATTTCTATTTCTTTCGTGTCTATGTTCATCATTTTCTATTTTTCTTTCGCTTGCGCCCCCCCCGCCCGTACGCCCCATATTTTCATCCATTTCTATCTCCTTTATCTATTACAATATTCCCTCAGGGTGGTGCGCTTTATTTCTTTCTTCTTTTCGTTCTTTCGTTCGTTCTCCCTCCCCCACATCTCACCCATGTCTCTCTCCTCTCCCACATCTCACCCATGCCTCTCCCCTCTCCCAATTTTCCCCACACGCCGCGCCCTCCCCCACATCTCACCCATGTCTCTCTCCTCTCCCAATTCTCCCCACACGCCGCACCCTCCCCCACATCTCTCTCCTCTCACTCCCCCACGCCGCACCCTCCCCACATCTCACCCATGCCTCTCGCCCCACGCCGCACCGGCCCCCACATCTCACTCACATCCCACCTCGTTCACACCTACCTCTTCCATCTGATTTGTTCGTGGCTTCTGCGGGGCTCGACAGCGTCAGGAAACCGGCACGTGATCACGCCAACCTTATCGGGGAACGTTACCGGGTCGCCGGAAGCAGTAATGCTCACTCCAGATTCATTTCCGCTGCATTCATCTTCGCTATAGCCGACCGGACAACAGAAAATCACCCCCGACACACTACTACTACTATACGACTCATTTTAATAATTGCGTGGGATCTACTTTTTCGCTAATAACCAAACGCAAGAGACCGTGAGACCGCCACTGGTTTTACAGGATATCACAAATTATGTTGCGAAAAAAGGGGATAATGATGCCGCCAGGCGGTAGGACCAGCAGATCTGCTTATAATCTCCCACGAAAAATTACTAGCATAAATAATTAGGGGATACCTGATGCGAACGCTGGTCTAATAAGCTTAACAAGCCCGGAGATAATGGCTTAAGCCGTGACTCAAAATGACGGATTACTTGTCATTTAATATCGAAATGCGTGGCGATGAGGGAGCAAATCTAGAACCTCGTTATAACGTAAACAGCTGATGGAAAAATTGCACACGTCTACCAACCAACACTAAACGCATAACACGTGAGTCATTTTTGATAAATGAATAACAATTTACTAGTCGTTTTCAATCACAATCATATACTAGTAGGTATATACGATCCGTATAAATATAACACGTTAAATCTTTAGACATAGGATACAAACGTACATTGCACTCGAGTTATGATACGCGCCATACATCAATCTCGTGTCAGCGACTACAACAGCTTACTTAAAATATAACAAACAGAGCAGACACCCACCACAGCCGCACACCGCATCAGCGTAGCTGCTGCACTCACACCGGCGGCCCACATTTCCATTGCGGAAACAACAGAAGCAAACGAGTAACGCCAATGACATTACAGAGGGCAAGAGCAGGCGTTTTACAATCACCAGCAGACAAACTAAACGCATTAATGCCCCCCGTCTGACGTCACATGCCGACTGTCCGTGGGCAGTAATTCAAATTTCCACGCGCGTCTACTATTAAGATTTCTACTGCGGATGCCGATATCAACCACGTCTCTCAACACTCGCTACTTAACAACTCCGTGGAGGAGAGAAGCAGACTCTTGTAAGCGAGCAATAGGCACCTTCGCGTGGAGACGGCAGCCGAAACCCCTTAAATCTGAATCAGCTCTCGACTTCGGATAAGCGTCGACCCGACTTCGCATAAAATACGGCAATTTCGCCTCCCGAAACGGCGTCAAAATCCGTTCGCCGAGGATGTCAGCGGGAACTTGTCCTCGTGAACGCGGTTACAGAGCAGGCCGTTTATCTTAGCGCTAGTTTAGTACACGGCCATGACCGAA
The DNA here is from genome assembly GCF_000485595.1 of Priapulus caudatus. Classification (NCBI taxonomy): domain Eukaryota; kingdom Metazoa; phylum Priapulida; class Priapulimorpha; order Priapulimorphida; family Priapulidae; genus Priapulus; species Priapulus caudatus. The sequence continues at coordinate 303,464 of NW_014577309.1, read as the reverse complement.
ATTCCGGGCGCGTTAGCTTCGCGGGGAAAATTGAAATCCTTATCCCACAAAGACAACCATCAATTTCAGATTGAAATATGGCTTTCAACTAGCATAAATCATCGCCGAAGCGACCACCTCGGTCAATAAGGATTATGTCGTGGAAATCGCTAACAGGCGACGCCGTGGTGATTCTTCCCTATACCATGCTGTATCACGCATGACTCACGCATTCACCCCGATGGCAATCGCCCCCTACCTCCCTCCCTCCCTCCCTATTTAGACTTCCCCCTAAGGCGGTGAGTGTGCCACCGGTGAGTGTCCCGCTGCCAGGCGGCGGTCGCCCGCGGGGCAGTCTACGTAATCATGAATATTCACGTTGCTTCTTCCGTTTGTGATGTTCGGTTTGAGCGCGCGGGGCGTGTGATGGAATCCCCGACAGTTGATCGAGACGGAGAGGGGGTGAGGGGGGGGGGGTGAGGATTCAACGTCGCATCGTATCGATAGGCGAACGAACTGGTTGCATTTCTTTTGTGTCGCACGCGATTTACGCGAAGAAAAGAAAACGGGACGGCTGCATCGATCTAGCTGCATATAGCGAGTGCAGCAGCGTAAAGCTTAGCAAGTAACAGGAATCTTTCGCCAAGAAAAACCGAGTCTCTTTAATTAATTAATTTCACTGAACACGCAATGTATGCAATGAAGGGCGGTGACAGATGTCCTCGGGGGCGGGGGGTACTGGTTTTGCAAATGTGTGCTCCGGACTTCGTCGTCGTCGTCGCCGTCGCCGTCGTCGTCAGTGTCGTCGTCGTCGGCAGCATCGTCAGTGTCGTCGTCGTCGGCGTCGGCAGCATCGTCAGTGTCGTCGTCGTCCGGCGTCAGGCAGGCATCGTCAGTGTCGTCGTCGTCGGCGTCGGCACGCATCGTCAGTGTCATCGTCGTCGCAGCATCGTCGCTCGCCGTCGTGCGTCCAAGTTTCATCGTCGTCGGCAGCATCATCGTCATCGTCGTCACCGTCGTCGTCATTGTCGTCAGCATCATCGTCATTGTCGTAGCGCAATGGTGTGGGTGTGGTGCGGCAACGGTCATCATCATTGCTACTGTAAAGCAGTCGGTGTGAGGCAACGGCTTGATCGCGAACACTGGAGGACGATCGACAGACAGACACGACTGGCACAGAGGTGGGCGTCAACCCACGGGCGACCAGCGCGCGTTCACTCACGCAATATCTCCGGCAATCTCCGAGCTCACTCGTTTGTCGGGCAATGTTGTTGCGGTTCTGCTCCCGCCGAATCGACATCCACACGAGTGTGAAACGAAGGAGGAAGAGGAGGAGGAGGCGGAGGGAAGGGGGAGAAAGAAGGGAGGAGGAGAGACAGCAGACGGCTGTGTTCCCACCACGGTAAAGAGAGCGCACAGCCACAGCGATCAATAGCACTCTGATGACCACTTGTCTCACACGAACAAACATGCACGCCTCAGCTCCCTACTGCGAAGTGAAGAGAGGAGAGGAGGGAGGAGAAGGGCAGGAGGAGAAGGGAGGGTCAACCACCGATCTAACTCGAAACCGCCTGGCATTCTTTCGAGCGCCACGTAGCGTCGCATGCACTTAAGCAACGACGAAATCGCAATTCCAGTCGTTTCATTCTTGTTATAGGAGGGGGTAAATTTAAAGTGCCAGTCAAAGGCTATAGACCCACAACTACCATCTTTGTGCTTCTAATATCAAATTTATGTACACAGTTCATTGGGACAATGTCTCAATAGTGGGTAAGGTACAATTTCACTAATTCGCGTATACAAGAAGGATCATATACCTGCAATCAAAAATTATCAGTAATAATTAGAAGTGATACAATTTTGCGTCGTATTAAGTATCTAAAGTAAAGAAGTGATTTAGTGATCAATTTACGTTTAGAATTCAAAGACAGCGATATGGCTGATTTTAAGGCACCTTATTGTCTTCGAAGTCATCCACAAGTTCTTACACATTTTATTGGCCTCTGATTGCCCCTACACAAGTGGAATCAACTTGAATTTTAATAACCAACATTTTGCATCAACGCCAAGAAGGGGGCATCACATAAACTACGGATTTCAAGTAGATGTTATTGTAGCTACATTTTCTCATTATGTGATTACGTGAATACGCAATTAGAGTCATTCCAAAAACACGAATTGTGTAATAAAAGTCATGCGTCGTGGCGCCATCTATCGCTCATAAACTTGTCTAATATATTATATATAGGTTATTATAACATTATATTATAATTATTCGTATGGTATTATTGTTGTGACTGACTGGATCATAAAACACACGGGTGATCATTTCTACGTGCTAGCGCACCTCATAGTCTAATTGATACAAAACTTCAATGCAAATTAGCATATCATTACCTAATAAATATCTCTCTTTCACTCTTCTCTAATCTCACTCTGTGTCTTTCTCTCATTCTCTCCTATCAACCTCTTCTTTCTCGCTTTGTTAGTGCTGACCACACTCACACAGGCAGAAAATGATTAGGCAAGATCACAGGTAGACCGAATAATCTCTGTCCCATATAACCTTTTTTATATTTTGGTGAGGGTTATATTGGCTATATCTACTCCAATATAACCCTCACCAAAATATAAAAAGGTTTATATGGGACAAGAATTATTCGGTCTAGATCACCAGGATCATCTAGACGTCACCTACCTAGCTATCAATGCTATACAACAGAGTAACAGTCTTCACTCCTCACTCCGGAGATCACTAATACAGAATGATCGAGCTGATCTGCACGGTGCAGTCGGTGCATTAGCTCTTCAAGTAAGCCTCCACTGCTCGCTCGCCTTTTTAGAGGAATGTAGTCTAGGCCTTGCTCGAGTCGACAGTACCCACTGCAAGCCGCAACCTAAAGGTGTTGTAAGCGGTGTAGAGCGTGCTAAATACCTGACCGAATTACATAAGCACATGTATCACGTGACTTCTGTTAACAGACGACTTTAACTTACGCAGTCATTTAAAATAAAAAGAAAAAACTAAGTCGAAGCCTTTAACGTAATACCAATCCAGTACACGCAAGTCGTGGTTGCGCCAGCTCAATAAAACAATTTACTAAACATAGCGAGCAGTGCCGCGAGCGACAGCGCTCAATCACGTCTACTGCGGTGACCTGTGCGTGGCGAGTGGTGGGATTCTAAGTAAACCCTGTTAGTCTCCAAATGTGTTCAGCCATACACGCGCGAAACAGTGGAATGCACAGGTGGTATCAGGAACCGTCTCAAAGGAATGTTCGTTGGGATCGTTATGAAAGTTGCACCCACGAAGATGGCGCCGTACACGTTACTTTAAGTGTCTCAGATTAAAGATGCAGAAGCTCCCTCGATTACTGAACTAGCAACAATCATTTTGCAAGACAGAATTAGTAGCAACTCATCCATTACCTAGGCAACCACACGGCTGGCAATAGAAGCTGCAGCCTATACAAATTAACGCAGGCAAAATCACATTGTACACTACCACACCAACACACATGCACTGGCAGTAGCCACTGGCAGTCGCATCTGGTACATGTAACATACTGACAGCTTACGAATCGGCCTATAGAACATTATAACGATTTAAGGAGCCATAACCTCTCTTTAAGCCAAAATTTAGCTTTTTGAAATTCAAGCTGTGACATTGTCGTCATACATCAGGCAGTAAGATCTACAGGAAACCGGCAGTCAAATTCTTTCTACAGACAGTCAAACAAATCCAGTTGAACCCTCCCTTGAGGGTGCAAAAGCTTATCTGACACTACTCTTCGCCACGTCAGGCAGATAAGTAATTTCATGCGTCCCTTTCAATAATGCCATAAAAATGCTAGACGTACCGCCGCTGAAACAAAAAAGTTTTTCAATCGCTCGTCAGACCATGTCCTTCAGAAAAATTCTAAAATCTGCCTGTGCCCATTGACCTTTGACCTGTGACCTCCAATTTCGGGCACAGTGATGATATTCCCTTACCATGATGCTTATCACCCAACATCACGAGGCCTAGCTCGCAGCCGTTAGAGTTGTGCCGAATTCCTGCATTCCTCCCTATACCTTAAGTTAAGCGAGGGAATGTCCCCCTTATTTTACACCTCTTGACCTTTGACCTTTTTGACCCCCTAGCTTCGACATTCCCAACTCGTTTTCGGATTACCCCCCACCTCCCGAATATCGTGGATCCGTACGTCAAGCGGTTAAATTTGTGCCCAAACTGCTTGCACGGTACGGCCATACGGACGGCACGCTCGGCACGTTCTCGGACGCTCGGACGCGACGCCAACGGCCGACGATCATGCGATTTCTACAAGCTGCATCTGACCATGTCAAGATATGAGGCTAAAAATTGTTATAACGTAAAAAGCATGCATTCACGTGGCATCGCCATTTACGCAGCTATGTCTATGGTGACATGTTGAGGAAAAGTAATCACACACCTGGCAAGCGTTGCTCGGTGATGTCGCGACAGCCCCATCACCACCCAGCACCTGTAGTCCTGGACAGTACTCGGTACTAGCCCGCTCACCGCAGACGAGAAACGAAAATCACCGGGCCGTCCCCCACCGTGAATTCAAACAGAAATTTTTCAATCATATAATATGATATGCACTTGTGTCCGCTAGCGGAACAGATATTATTCCGGCAATTCTTTGTGGCATTACCATGCGCAAAGTCAATGATGCAACGCAAAACAAAGACACCCGTACAATTCGAACACAGTGCATAGCATCGATGTTTCTTTTTTGGGGTAGGGGAGTTGTAAAAGGATCAGATGTCATTGTATTCGGTACTTGTGAGATTCTTCTGACTAGATACATTTCGGTGTAGAGGGCAACGCACCTTATTCGAGTCGTCTGTGATCGCCAGCAGCCTGATATATTGAAGTCCGTCAGGCGCGTCCGGCAGTAGGCTATCTCGCGCGAATGCGTCGCATATCTGTTTAAGCGCATAGGATCTTAACACAAATGACAAATTCGCAGTCCTGCCAAAAATGAAAAGCCACCCTTTTACATAGTAATTTACACAGTAGTTTCTGACACCATCAATTCATTTAATCCGACATTCAAGAAAGAGCTATCATTCTACATAATCTAATAAGGATGCACACAGGTATATA
>NW_014577309.1:278096-298326 GCF_000485595.1 Priapulus caudatus | reverse complement strand
AGACAGAAAGGGAAATAGAGAACGAGAGAAAGAGAGAGAGAGAGAGAGAGAGAGAGAGAAAAAGAAAGAAAGGCCGATAGAGAGAGACAAATAGAGAGGGCGAGAGAGAGAGAGAGAGAAAGAGAGAGAGAGAGAGAGAGAGAGAGAGAGAGAGAGAAAAAGAAAGAAAGGCCGATAGAGAGAGACAAATAGAGAGGGAGAGAGAGAGAGAGAGAGAGAGAGAGAGAGAGAGAGAGAGAGAGAGAGAGAAAGAGAGAGCGAGATGCGGCGAAGAGAAACGCAGAAGAGAAGGGGAGGGAGAACGAGCGGAAAGACGAAAAGAAGAAAGAAATAAGCGTGAGAGAGAGCGAGGGGAATTATTGTAATAGATATGGAGATAGAAATGATGAAAATAGGGCACGAAGAAATAGAAATGATGAAAATAGGACACGAAGAAATAGAAATGCTGTCTGAACGAGCAGCCACAGAAAAGGTTCCGCAGTTTACCATGATTGCATTATTACACTTGTTCGCTCTATCGCATCATCGCGTAGATTTCTCTCCCAACATCCAACCCATGCCTCTCCTCTTCTCATCCACGCACCCACCCTATCAGCTTACCAACGCCCGACCACCCCCCCACGTATCACCCATGCCTCTCTCCTCTTCCACGTCTCCCCACACGCCGCACCCTGCTCACATCTCACCCATGTCTCTCTCTCCCACATCTCACCCATGTCTCTCTCCTCCCCCACATCTCACCCATGTCTCTCTCCTCCCCCACATCTCACCCATGCCTCTCTCCTCTCCCAATTCTCCCCACACGCCGCGCCCTCCCTCACATCTCACCCATGTCTCTCTCCTCTCCCAATTCTCCCCACACGCCGCACCCTCCCCCACATCTCACCCATGTCTCTCTCCTCTCCCACATCTCACCCATGCCTCTCCCCTCTCCCAATTTTCCCCACACGCCGCGCCCCCCCACATTCTCACCGCATGTCCTTCTCCCGCTCTCCCAAATTCTCCCACAACACCGCCGCACCCTCCCCCACATCTCTTCCTCTCACTCACCCACGCCGCACCTCACCGCACATCTCACCATGCCTCTCGCCCCATCGCCGCACCGGCCCCCACAGTCTCACTCACATCCACCTCGTTCACACCTACCTCTTCGCATCTGATTTGTTCGTGGCTCTGCGGGGCTCGACAGCGTCAGGAAACCGGCACGTGATCACGCAACCTTATTCGGGGAACGTTATCCGGGTCGCCGGATAAGCAGTAATGCTCACTGCCAGGATTTCATTTCTCGCTGGCATTCATCTTCGCTATAGCCGGACGCGGACAACAGAAAATCACCCCCGACAGCACACCCTACTACTACTAATATCGACTCATTTTAATAATTGCGTGGATATACTTTTTCGGCTAATAACGAAACGCTAAGAGTACCGTGAGACGCGCCACTGGGTTTACAGGATATCCCAAATTACGTTGCGATAAAAAAGGGGATAATGATGCCGCCAGGCGGTAGACGCAGCAGATCTGCTGTATAATCTCCCGACGAAAATATTACTAAGGCATAAATACACTAGGGGATACCTGATGGCGAACGCTGGTCTAATAAGCTTACAAGCCTAGAGATAATGGCTTTAAGCCGTGACTCAAAATTGACCGGATTACTTGTCATTTAAATATCGAAATGCGTGCGATGAGGAAGGCAAATCTAGAACCTCGTTATAACGAAACAGGCTGATGGACTATATTGCAGCACGTCTACCAAACCAACACTAAACCGCATAACACGTGAGAGTCATTTTGGGATAAATGAATAACAAATTTATACTAGTCGTTTCATCACAATCCAGATAGCGAAGTACGGTATATATACACGATCCGTATAAATATAACACGTTAAAATCTAGACATAGGATACCACAACGTACATTGCATCTCCGCGTTATGATGACGCGCCCAATACATCAATCTCGTGTCAAGCTGACTACAACATCTTACTTAAAATATAAAAAGAGGCAACACCTCACCACAGTCGCCGCACACCGCCATCAGCGTAGCTGCTGGCTACTCACACCGGCACGGTGGCCCACAATTTCCCATTGCGGAAACAACAGAAGCAAACGAGTAACGCCAAATGACATTACAGAGGCAAGAGCAGACGTTAGCAACCACACACAGACAAACTAAACGCATTAATGCCCCCTTGACGTCACCATGCCGGATGTCCGTGGGCATAATTCAAATTCTCACAGCGCGTCTATCTATTAAGCTTTCTACTGCGGATGCCGAATACAACCACGTCTCTCACACTCGCTACTTAACAACTCCGTGTAGGAGAGATAGCAGATCTGCCTTGTCAAGCGAGCAATAGGGCAGCCCTTCGCGTGAAGACGGCAGCCGAGAGAACCGCCTTAATATCTGAATCAGCTGCTCGTGACCTTCGGATAAGCGTCCGAACCCGACCTCGGCATAAAATACGGCAATTTCGTCCTCCGCGAAACGTGCGTCAAAATCCGTGTCGCCGAGGATGTCAGCGTGGAACTTGTCCTCGTGGTGAATCGCGGTTACAGAGCAGGCCGTTTACTTAGCCGCACTAGTTTAGTACATCGCGCATGACCTGGAGTATATGGCCGGCGCGTTATGCTTCGCGGAAATTAGAAATCCTTATCCCATCAAAGACAACCATCATTTCAGATTGAAATATGGCTTTCACTAGCATAATATCACGGCCGAAGCGACCGACCTCGTCAATAAGGAATATGTCGTGAAATCGCTAAACGAGAACCGGCCGTGTGATGTCTTCCCTATACCATGCTGTATGCGACGCATGTAGATCACGGCATGTGTCACCCCGATGCATCGCGCACCGCCTACCTCGCCTCCTGCCCCTCCCTATTTAGAACTTCCCCCAGTAGGGCGGTGAGTGTGCCTGATAGCCCCGTTGAGTGTCCCGCTGCGTCCAGGCGGCGGTCGCCCCGCGGGCAGTCTACGTACATGCATGAATAGGTTGCAGGCGTTGCCTCTCTTCCGTTGTGATGTTCGGGTTGAGCGCATGCGGGGCGGTGAATGGAGAGGCGCCCGACAAGTTGATCGAGACGGAGAGGGGGGTGAGGGGTTGGGGTGATGGCCTTTCAAGCGTCGCATCGTAATCGGAATAGGCGAAGAACTGGTTTGGCATTTCTTTGTGTCCGCACGGATTACGCGAACGAAAAGAAAACAGGACGGCCTGCATCGAAATCTAGCTGCATAATAGTCGCGAAGTGCGGCTCGATCAGTGGACAGCGTAAAACTTAGCAAGTAACAGGAATCTTTCGCCAAGAAAGCACCGCAGAGTCTTCTGTTAAAGTCTAATGTAGATTTCACCTGAAACACGCAATGTGAGGCAATTGAAGGCGGTGACAATGTCCTCTGGGCGCGGGGGGGTAACTGGATTTCTGCAAAATTGTGTGCTGGTCCGGACTTCGCGTCGTTCGTCGTTCGCCGTCGCCGTCGTCGGCTATGGTCGTCGTCGTCGGCAGCATCGTCATGTCGTCGTCGTCGCAGTCGGCTAGCAATCGTCAGTGTCGTCGTCGCGGCGTCGGCAGCCATCGTCAGTGTCGCCGTCGTCGTCAGTGTCATCGTCGTCGGCAGCATCGTCGTCGCCGTCGTCGTCAGTGTCATCGTCGTCGGCAGCATCATCGTCGTCGTCGTCACCGTCGTCGTCATTGTCGTCAGCATCATCGTCATTGTCGTAGCGGCAATGGTGGTGGTGTTGGTGTCGGCAACGGTCATCATCATTGCTACCTTTGTTAGCAGTCGGTGTGAGGCAACCGGCTTGATCGCTGACACACTGGAGGGACGATCGACAGACAGACACGACTGCACAGAGGTGGGCGTCAACCCCACGGGCGACCAGCGCGCGTTCACTCACCAAATAAATATCTCCGGCAATCTCCGAGCTCACTCGTTTGTCGGCAATGTTGTTCGGTTCTGCTTCCCGCCGGAATCCGACATCCACACGAGTGTGAAACGAAGGAGGAGAAGGAGGAGAAGGAGGCGGAGGAGGAGGGGGGAGAAGAAGGAGGAGGAGGAGACAGCAGACGGCTGTGTTCCCACCACGGTAAAGAGAGCGCACGCCACAGCGATCAATAGCACTCTGATGACCACTTGTCTCACACGAACAAACCATGCACGCCTCAGCTCCCTACGTGCGAAGTGAGAAGGAGGAGAGGGAGGAGGAAGGGCAGGAGGAGGAGGGAGGGTCAACCACCGATCTAACTCGAAACCCGCCTGCATTCTTTCGAGCGCCACGTAGCGTCATGCACTTAAGCAGACGAAATTCCAATTCCAGTCGTTTCATTCTTTGTTATAGGAGGGGTAAATTTAAAGTGCCAGTCAAGCTATAGTACCCACAACTACATCTTTGTGCTTCTAATATCAAATTTATGTACACAGTTCATTGGGACAATGTCTCAATAGTGGGGGTAAGGGTACAATTTCACTAATTCCGGTATACAGAAGGATCATATACCTGCTATCAAAAATATATCAGTATAATTAGAAGTGATACAATTTTGTCGTTATATATCTAAAGTAGAAGTGATTTATGTGATCAAATTTACGTTTAGAATTCAAAAGACAGCGATATGGCTGATTTTAATTGAGGCACCTTATTGTCTTCCGAGTCATCCACAAGTTCTTAACACATTTTATTGCCTCTGATTGCCCCTACACAAGTGGAATCAACTTGAATTTTAATAACCAACATTTTGCATCAACGCCAGAAGGGGGCATCACATAAACTACGGATTTCAAGTAGATGTTATTGTAGCTACATTTTCTCATTATGTGATTACGTGAATACGCAATTAGAGTCATTCCAAAAACACGAATTGTGTAATAATAGAAGTCATGCGTGCGTGGCGCCATCTATCGCTCATAAACTTGTCTAATATATTATTATATAGGTTATTATAACATTATATTATAATATTCGTATGGTATTATTGTGTGGACTGACTGGATCATAAAACATCACGGGTTGATCAATTTCTACGTGCTAGCGGCACCTCATAGTCTAATTGGACAAACTTCCAATGCAAATTAGTTCATTACCTAATAAATATCTCTCTTTCACTCTTCTCTATCTCACTCTGTGTCTTTCTCTCATTCTCTCTTCTCTTGTCTTTCTCTCATTCTCTCCCTATCAACCTCTTCTTTCTCGCTTTGTTAGTGCTGACCACACTCACACAGGCAGAAAATGATTAGGCAAGATCACAGGTAGACCGAATAATTCTGTCCCATATAACCTTTTTTATATTTTGGTGAGGGTTATATTGGCTATATTCTACCCAATATAACCCTCACCAAAATATAAAAAAGGTTATATGGGACAGAATTATTCGGTCTAGATCACAGGATCATCTAGACGTCACCTACCTAGCTATCAATGCTATCAAACAGAGTAACAGTCTTCACCTCCTCACTCCGAGAATCACTAATACAGAATGATAGCTAGATCTGCAGGTGGAGTCGGTGCATTAGCATCTTCAAGTAAGCCTCACTGCTCGACTCGCCTTGTAGAGGAATGTAGCTAGGCCTTGCTCGATCGACAAGTACCCCACGCAGCCGCAACCTAGGTGTTGTAAGGGTGTAGGCGTGTAAATACCCGACCGAATTCATAAGCACAGTACACGTGACTTCTGTTAACAGACGACTTAACTACCAGCTACAATTAAAATAAAAAGAAACTAATCGAGCCTTTACGTAATACCAATCCAGTACACGCAAGTCGTGGTTGCCAGCTCAATAAAACATATTCTAAAAATTGTATAACGTAAAAGCATGCATTTACGTGGCATCGCCATTTACGCAGCTATGTCTACGGTGACATTGAGGGTAAAGTATCACACACCTGGCAAGCGTTGCCTCGGTGATGTCGCGACAGTCCATCACACGCAGCACCTGTAGTGTCTGACAGTACTCGGCTAGCACCCTGCGCAGACAGAAACGAAGAACAACCGGCCGTCCGCCCGCCGTGAATTCAAACAGAATTTTTCAATCATATATATATAGCACTTGTGTCCGCTAGCGGAACAGATATATTTCGGCAATTCTTTGTGCATTACCAGGCCAAAGTCAATGATGAAACCAAAACAAAGAACACCGTACAATCGAACAAGTCATAGCATCATGTTCTTTTTTGGGGGTAGGGGAGTGTAAAAGATAATGTATTGTATTGGTACTTGTATTGATTCTTTCTGACTAGATACATCTTCGTGTAGAGGGCAACGCACCTTATCGAGTCGTCTGTGACTCGCCAGCAGCCTGATATATTGAGGTCCGTCAGGGGCGTCCGGCAGTAGGCTATCTCCCGAATCGTCGCATCTGTTATGCCATAGATCTTACACAATGACAAATTCTGCAGCCTGCAAAAATGGAAAAGCCACCCTTTTACTAGTAATTTACACAGAAGTTCTGATAACCCATCAATTCATTTAAATCCGACAATTCTAAGAAGCTATCAATCTACTAATCTATTATAAAGGATGCACACGTATTACAATCACTATTGACACAGGGAACTGCATCGTAACAAGATGCTCAATATTCAAAATAAGAAGAACCTGTAATAACCTGTAATAACCTGTAATAACCTGTAAGAACCTGTAATAAGAACTGTAATTGCATTTAAAAAATGAATTAAAAGTTTAGAAAAGATACACGAAAAGTAGTTTAAAAGAAATATCATCAGGGTGACGCGACATCGCGTGACGTCACCCCCCTCGCGCGTGCTCCGTACCTGCAGCAGGCCGCCAGCACAACCTTGATCGCCGCATCGTCGACAGCCCAGCATGACTCGACGTCGATGCGCTGGAGACGCCGACACCCCAGCGCCAGCGCGGCCAGCGCGCTCGCGCTCAGCCAGTGACAGTCCCTCATGACGACAGCGTCGAGGTCGGGACATCCCGCGGCGAGCGCGCGTGGCGTGGCATCCGTGAGCCGCGAGCATCCGCTCACGTCGACGTGTTGCAGGCGCGGGCAGCATGTGATCACACCACAGAGCACGCTGTCGTCAAGCCAGTCGCGGCAGTTGGCGAGCACGAGCGTGCGCAGCACGCGGTTGCCGTCGACGATCGTGTGGAAGCTGCGCGCGGGGATGCGGCCGGCGTAGTGTGTCAGGTCCACCTGGAGACGACGTCCGAAGAAGGCCTTGACCAGCTCAGCGGCTGCGCGGTTGACCTGCGGTGACCGTAACCGCAGAAACCGAACGATAGCATATAGAAGTCACGCCTTCGATATCGGTAAGGAAATCCCGCTGTGATAGCATCTTCGAAAGATTCTACGCCTATGCGTGATAGCTGCTGAGCAATTACCTCTATATTCACATTCTGAAGCATAGATGATAGAAACTAGACATGCTGACTAGAATCAAACATGCACCGAGGTATCAATATCCAGTTTTTGTGAACATCTTAGGCAATAATTAATAACCTGTGCACTCATGTATACGTATATGTAATGCAATCTAATTCGAAAGTGTGACCACATTTTAATTCCCCCAGAAATCCAATAAAGCGTTAGCCACTCAAAAGAGATTCCACTACGATATCATGCCTAATTGTTATGTAATTTTATTTGTATAGCAACAAACCTGTCGAAGGCGGAAGAGGTCATGTAAGGATAACCGACATAAAACGTATCGACAGAGAACGTCCTCCCACGGGAGATACAATAAGCTCGGTCCACATGACAGGGTTTGTGCTCTGTCGAGGCACATGTCCTCGTGAACTAAATGGCATGTATCATGACACGAAGCATCACATGCCATCATCTGGAAAAGGATGCAATTAACATTTTAACTTACTAATAATTATAGCATTTAAAGCATGTGCCTGATGAATAACCAGTGTGCACAATTTGGGACTAGCATGTGTGAGTTTTACTTGTACATATTCAGATGCTGTGCACCTAAAACTTTTGGTGAAGTATGGCATGCCACCTTATCACACCTGCTTCTGAGCTAGACTCCAATTTCAGATGGCGAGAATGCTATGGAGTCTCTATCTCGAATTGTAAAATGGACATAATTACATATCTGACCATTACCATGTAAATGTTCATTTAAATGGGTCAAAAGGGTTACTGTCAACCACAAGTTTGATTAATATTGTCTTGGTTTATATACCGCATGCTGGCTATACATGCTGATAGTCTGGTCGACAATGTGTATATGGGCATACCGCGCTCTCAATCACACGAAGTCGATTGCTGTGCTCAGATAGCTGAGCTGAGACTGGGGATGCGCTGAGATTTACTCTATGCAGTACGCTTAGCTCTACCCGTGTAGACCTTCGCTCCGGCCCTGCTTGTTCGTCCAAACCATTCGCTCATTTGATTTGGTATGCTTCTTTTCTTTCGCCCGTGATACTTCGCTCAACCACTCCCCCAACGGCGTCAGAGTGCAGGGTTAACCCGGGTAGAGATACTCATTCACTCACTCACTCACACACGCATACAGATACACCCCCAGACGCACGCACGCACGCACACGCACACATATATATATATATACACACATATATGTGTGTGTGTGTGCACACTATCAATATCACTATCAGTGTCATATTTATAAAATCTGTTAATGTTATTAAAGGGATCCTTTACTCTAGGTTCTAGGTTTATTTTCAGTTAATTTAGGTTAAAATTACGCTACATAAAAAGTTTCATGGTTCAATCACAATTCGAAATTTTGTTTTTAACTGTTTTAAAACTAACGACTACAGTTTGATTATAACGACGGTGGCACCACTCAAAGCGCACGATCTGAAAAGTTGCGCAAAACGACTTTTCAGCCAAGGGCTACAGACCGAGGGTGTTTCTTATTTATTAATTTAAAAGTAAAAGGATTGTAATATCTTATAAACGACATATAGTTTCAGTTATATTATGGATAAATTTGTCCTAAAATGAACATCATTCGGTTAAATAGCATTTAGGTATAAATATAATTGCACCTCTGTGATTAGCCCTCAGTCTGTAATGTGCAAAATATATTGGGAAATGCGCAACTTTTTCAGGGTGGCAGCACGGTTGCGGGTGTCACTGTCAATGGCGACGTTCAAATTTCGTAGCGTTGATGTATAATTAATTATAACATTAACAATTAAATTAGGTAGGCCCTATCTGGTAACAAGTATGTGTGGGTATAGACGATTTGTTATACAGTAACTTGAGTAAGTACAGTTGTATGCAGTAAAATCATAGAGTCTAGTATCCCTTTAAGTGGTCACGGTACTACTCCTGTAGTGTGTACTGAGTGATATTGACAGTGATAGTACTAGTAGTAGCACTACTAGTACTACTACTACTTCAGTACTACCTACAACTAGTAGTAGTATTACTAGTACTACTACTAGTACGTGATAGTTAGTAGTAGTAATAGTAATAGTATTACTAGTAGTATTTACTGTATTTACTGTACAGCCACGTACACATCACATCAAGTGTTTGTATGGCTATCAAGGGTTAGGCAGCTTGCGCTTATATAAAACCCTGAACTGTCAATAGCGGCCTAATTCGATTTTAAATGGTGAGCAAGTCTTTTGCCGCAATAACATGTTGGAAGGAGCTTTCAGCTGCTCAATCACTCTCTGAGAAAAATGTTTTTCCGTAATTCGAGACGACTGCCGCTCTTTGTACAGTTTCATGCTGTGACCTCTGGTGGTGGACAGGATTGCAGGTGAAAAAATGTCCTATGCATCAATATTCTCCAAGCCTGTCATAATCTTATAGGTCTCGATAAGATCAGCTCTCTCTCTACGGTCTCTAGAGTAGTAAGATTCAGCCTTTGTAGTCTTTGCTGGTATGACAAGCTACCCAATCCTTCCACAAGTTTAGTCGCTCGTCTCTGAACTTTTTCAAGGAGCTCTATGTCCTTTATCAATAAGGTCTCCAAGCTTGTATAGCATATTCCAGGTGTGGGCGGACCAAGGACATGTATAAGGGAACGATGTGTGAGCCTCGACCTGTCGGTAAAACACCTTCTGATTATCCTAGCACCTTGTTTGCCTTTTTTGCTGCTTCTGCACACTGTCTAGATGGTTTTAGTGAGGCATTAACTATAACCCCTAAGTCCTTCTCTCAGTCACGTTGGCTAATGGCACATCGTTCATATAATATGTGACCTCGGGTTTCCATGACCCATGTGTATGCATTTGCACTTGTCTAAGGTTGAACAGCATCTGCCAGTCTCTGACCACTTAACAACTTGTTAAAGGCCTTCTTTAGTGATATCTCTAAACTGTCAAATTTTTACAATTATTTGAAGCAGTATCAACACGTAAATAACGAAAGCATTCGTATATTTTTTGGTTGCCTCTGTGATATTTAAAACACGTCTTGATGTTGGGTCTATGAATGTTGAAAATCATTTATTCTGCCAAACCGGCCACCAGGTGGGAAAACGGCCTGTGACGTCAGGCTAGGTTCTCCCCGCGTTGCGCCGCACACAAAGCCTGCATCAGTGCATGAGCACAAAGCTATCCTCGGCTGTAACTTATATTGGGCATAAACATCAACTGCCATATTAATCATCATGAGCATGATATATATATATATACATATATGCATTGTAGACTTTACTACCGGATTAAACCACATTAATACTCAGACAATAAAATCGGTTCCAACCAATTTCATATGCTGCTTTACTCAGCTCATGCCAATCTGCTCAGTCACAGTGTATACGCAATACGTTTTTGTTCTACTTTCTGTTTGTTCGTGGACCGCGGTTAGTTTACGTTACAGGACAGCTGACCTCAGGGTTAAACACTACCTGCATATATTGATTATTATACTCGTACTGCTATACACTGAGTTTCGTTACGATACAAGCTAACTAAATGCCACATTACACGTGAAAATAACATATGTTACTATTATCATGTGCATAAATTCTACGTATTAAGTCCTGTCATAATTTCCACTACCGGTACGCTAAAACATTTACTATTGACTATTGTCAGCTTTGCTTTTCTTTAGTCAGGCCTACTGTAGTACTGAGGCTACTCTATTTAGAAAATTAGACAGTACTGTAGAATGGGAAATCTGACAGTTGCATTATCTGTTGGAAAAAACTTGGCTAGGCCTATTTAGCTTGTACCGAAAGCAAAAACATTTCATTATGTCAGGAGCGTATAATGTCAGTAGGCCTATACGCTCCTGATTATGTACACCTAGTACCTACAATGAAATACTGAGCTAAACTCACCATTCAGCAGTCTTCCTTCTGCTGGTTCGACGTTGCCTTGAACATTGGCAACGAACATGAACAAGGCATCACACGTTTCCTTGGCACGGTTGCCTTAAACTATGCCTGGGTAATCGTAGCTCCAAGAAACGGTATTGCGAGGATTAGAATATCCATTCCGTCCGTTGTATAAACAATCCGTCGCACAGCCTGGTCGGGCTAGCGTAATCGTTGGCCAACGGTTCAAACAT
Organism: Priapulus caudatus; assembly: GCF_000485595.1. Lineage (NCBI taxonomy): Eukaryota > Metazoa > Priapulida > Priapulimorpha > Priapulimorphida > Priapulidae > Priapulus > Priapulus caudatus. Next base: position 286,851 of record NW_014577309.1, on the reverse strand, counting down.
GTACGCAGCTGAATACAACTATCTTCAACATGTTCCACTTCATTGTCTATATCTACTTCATTTTCATCTTCATCAATGCTGATTGACTGTTTATCGCGTATCGTACGAAACTGATAAGTCTAGGAACGACTCTGAATCCGGTGTTCACATTAGGCTCCATTGTACACGCTTGGCAACGGGTAAACAAGCGCGAGTGCCTACCCTGACGTTCACACTACGTCACGGCGAACAAGATAGGCGGGCCTGTTTTGCGGTCAGCAAATTCTTTACATTGTGAACATCAAAAAATATTTTTTCTCATACACCCGCGAAAACCCATTCAACCTGTAAATTCTCAGTTAGTTGTACGATAAACATAGTTAACTTTGATAGGTATGTAACTAGTTTTCCATCACTAAAGGAGGCCTTTAAGATCGCCTTGCTAGCGCTGCTGACTTGCTATCCATCGCACTTGACGCTTCCAATAGCTTGCGTGTCATCCGCAAACTGGTCGAGAGACTGTGGTACGTGTGGCGTCAATGTCGTCAATGTACACTATAAAAAAGGACAGCCGGCCAAGCCCACAGACCCTTGGAGGCAAACACCACTTGTCACTGGTCTCCAGTCCGATATCTTGACCATTCACACTACTCTACTGCCCTTCGTTCCCTTAGCACTCCTCAATCCAACTGACTACGCGTTCCTTCTATTCCAAACGCCCTTAGTTCCAAATGAGGTCTCTCTGTGTGTACCTTTATCGAAGGCCTTTGTTGAAATCCAAAACTATATGACATCAACAGGATTTTCTTCATCTACGTGCTTAAGTGGACACTTTCCAGAAATTCCGAAGATTAGTCAGACATGACCGCCCTGTCCAGCGGAATCCATGTTGTGTGTTGTTCATGAGCTGATTGCTTTCTTCAATATGGCGTACAAATATGTCCCGTAAACACGCTTCCATGATCTTGCGAAGCCACGCGACGTCAGGCTACATGGTCTGTAGTTGCACGGTCGAATCTGTTGCGGACCTTCTTAAAGCTGGGCGTGAACTGGGGTCTTTCCAATCCTCCGGCGATGTAGCCTGTGACCAGGCTGTGTTGCGCAAACATCATATGCAACGGTTCACATACAGATCTGCAGCCTCTTTTAAAACTCTAGGTTGGCAATCTTTCCCCTCCAGGTGCTTGTCGCTTTAGATTTAAACTACTTGGTCTATTACAGCCCTTCCTGACTGAGGATCGACATGGTCTATGCACAGCTATTCTCTCCCTTTGGGGTCTTGTCGATTATGGCGCACAGCGATGTTCAACGTATTCTCGACGAGTAAAACACAATACAAATAGTCATTAATTTCATTGCCAGTTGTTGTTATCTGTTATCCACAGTACCAGATCGTCAGTTATGTGGCCCGCATACTGTCCTCGTTAGATGTCTCCCTCTCACATATTCTCCAAAATCTTGGGTCACTTTTTAATGTTGCCTTGCCATTTATGCTCAACAACTGGCGTTTAGCAGCCTTAGCGCGCGGTGCCTGGTGCGTCTGGGCCTGTTTGAGACTTGTATACAGGTCATAGTCTCGGATGAACCGAAAGTTTATATCTCGTTCATGTTTACTTTTCTGTCGCGCATGGCTTTCACTAACATTCTGTAACCCATGTGGTTTTGTCTTACTGCCGACACCACTCTGCATGACTTGGGACAGATGCTTCGTTCTTCATTGCGATCGCAGTTTCCGTGTGAGACCCCCAGCTAGCTTGTCCGCATACTCTTCGCCAACCCCCCCCGCCCTAACTCAGACTTTCAAAGTCAATACAGTCAGCTTCTCAGTTTGTCATATTCCCCTTATTTAAGTTGTAAACCTCCATGGGTTGCTAACTTCTGTGCCGCTCGGGTTCTCCCACTCTCCGCCCTTCAGCAATGGATTTAAGTGCACCCTCGCGTCGAACGGTCTACTTCGACAACCACGGTCCCATGTAACAATAACTGTGGTCACTGTTGCTCAATATGTTCTCTGTACTTGTAGGTTTTCTCCTACTAGCATGCGGCGGTTCTGTTGTCATTCACCAGATCGTTATACTGGGGCTCCTCTGCCGTAGGGTTAACGCCGTATCAACATGCTGCCTCATAAAGCAGTCTTGAACTAAGCAACAATCCGTGGCACGCGTCTACTCACCGCTTTAGAGATACCCAGTTCTATTTCCACTATGACTACTATAGTAGTAGATAGTAGTAGTACTAGTACGTATATCAGTAGTTATAGTAACTACTACTGCTAGGGTGCTTGCAGTGCAATGCCCATGCAAGCCAATGCAAAATGGCAATCAGCAAGAGATTCATTTATGGCTAATCCATAATCAGCTCACTAAATTGTACATAAACTGTAATAACAACGATACAGGAAGTTAGCACAGTGCGCTTTTATATGTACGCCTGTATCGCTAAATGCTGAAACATGATGCGGCAGTGAGGCCGAGCAGTTAGTCGTACTAGTCGTAATCAATCATGTTACCTTTTTCATGTTTAATCGAGTGGAAGTATTGGGGCCTGCCATCTTTGTGATAGCGCCACCTACACCAAAATAATTTACTCTTGAAAGTTTATACGATGTAGGCCTCGCATTGGTGGTAGATAGCTTCGACGAATATAGTGTTTAGCTGCCGCCGGTTTGTAATGTTTGCTACTACTTTTCATGTCGTCAGTTGTTTAAATATATATATTGCATTATAGATTCATACCTCACTCCATCACTCAAAATCTTTCCTGTTTTACCAAAGCTCGAACTTTGACCTGGATGTGCGGTCAAGTTTGTATCAATCGACCGTTTATAGAAAAGCGTTTTTTTTCACGTACAAGAAAAGTTAAGTATTTGGCAAAATCTGCCACCATGGACCAAAGATTTAAGTATGGATGTCCGTTATCGTGACGGCCTTGTGGTAAAAAATGTTTATGTATCAAACTGGTTAAGGAAGCAAAGTCAACCAACATATCGAGTTGGAATTGGCTTACAGAGTCGTTCGTACCTGCTCAACAAGAACAACAACGATCCTGATTTATCGTGAGGTTCATAATAATACTACTACTAGTTACCAATAAATTAAGGTCTATAATTGCTGAGTAAAGTATTGATAGCTTACAACGGACACTGATTATCATATTCCTTTCATTACGCATTTTGGTATCGTTAGATAGACAAGTGTAAAGTGAGGCTGTTTTGGTTAGCAGTTAGCTAATACTAATACTAGTAATAGCTGGTCTGGTAACCCACAAAAGCCTCGTCTCTCGTTGTGTCAAACCCCCACGCCCAGTCCCAGCTATGTTAAAAGTAAAGAGTTTGAGTGATAGTCAGGGTAAAATATTCCCTAACGTTTACTACTACTAGTGTGGTGGCTATAGACTGGATATGCATTTGTCTAGTGCTTCCCACTTTTTGGTCAAATTAATTATTGTCTTATTAATTTCATAATAACTGTACAATCGAAAAGATATTGCAAATATAGTCCTCGCCTAATAGTGAACGTACATGTCACTGATTATCCAGTGTAAAATTACCATAGGTTTATGCTGTTATAACCTATAGTATATAAAATAGCAATATTTGAAGATCGAATTCTTTTGTATAGCGGCAATTTCCTTGAAATCGCAACTACCAGACAAAGGTGAATCTCATGAGTGGACGTAGTGTTCTATATTGCTTAATTGAGTTATACCATGTAAAGTACAGGACAGGGTCTTGCCGAGAACAAGTTGTATCATCACAGTAACGCGTCAACACCACAGGCCACTGGAACGCTCAATAAAAAATAAAAATGTAAACACGAAATGTATTTACTACAAAGTCTTAATGTTTCTCTAACTCTATTTCGCCTATTATTGCAGATAACTTTGCTGAGAAATGCGTTCGAAATGCCTCATCTGCAACACACAAGTACACTGCACGCCTGCCCTGTGCACAAACAACATGAATAAGAGAGTATCATGAATAATCTCTCTTATTCGTGTTGTTTGTGCACTGGGCGGGCGTGCGGTGTACTTGTGTGTTGCAGATGAGCATTTGAACGGCATTTACAGCAAGTTATCGGCAATAATAGGCGAAATAGAGTAGAGAAACATTAAGACTTTGTAAGTAAATACATTTCGTGTTTACATTTTTTTATTTTATTGAGTCGTTCCAAGTGCCTGTGGTCAACACGATTGTAAACGAACAGATTCCAATCATTGTGTATTTTTGTGAAAATAACAATGTACAAATGTTCTAAGACATGTTAGCCTTACTTTAAGCCCGGCGCTCACGTGAGTTATTTTACTCAAGTAAAATGACGCACGAGTCAAATTATTCAACGAAAATCCGCCGCACACGTGAGTAAAATGACGCATGCATCAAATTACTCAACGAAAATCCGCCGCACACGTGAGTAAAATGACGCATGCATCAAATTACTCAACGAAAATCCGCCGCACACGTGAGTAAAATGACTCATGCGTCATTTTACTTGAGTAAAATAACTCACGTGTGCGCCGGGCATTAGACAAAAATTTTGCTGTTACGTACGCAATACCAGTAAGTGTTGTAGTGGCCGTATTATACGAGAACAGCCAGGAAAACTATTTAAAATTACTTTAATGACTTTTTGTAACCAATGCCACTTAGAAAAGTTTGGTCTATTGTTGTTCCAGCTCCATACATAGTTTGCAATGTTAAAAACAAAGATTTTGTAAGGTTTATTAGTTCTAGGTGCAATGCTACGGATAAATATAGGTCTGGTCTTAATTCATACTTTTCCGTATTGATAGTGGCTTGATTGTATAGTTAATCATCAGCACTAGTACATTGGCGATGTGAATCAAATTGTGTGAACATTGGTTTTTGCATTTATATCTTGCAGTTGCTTATTGAATTTGACCAGAAAGACTCGAGAAAACGTGAACGGATTGATGTGCATAAGGACAAGCTTGGACTGTTCTTAGTAGAGAAGAATTCAACAGATGGAGTTTAAATAGCTGAAATAAAGTTCTGTAAAACAAACAAAGACAAAAAAGATCATCACTTTTGTGAATGCTGTTTTGATGACCGAGTGTGTAGCGTGCGCATCCATGGATCCCTCACTGCACTCATATGAAAATGGGTGGCTAAAAGTGTGTTGCTTGGTATGGACCCACCTTTGAACGAATATTGAAATCGACTTGGACATCGCAACAATCCGGTAGTATATATATTATAATATACATTAACTATATATATAATATATACCAGTGTCCCTGGCAATCACGCAGATTCACGTACCCTGACGTGCCAGGGGACAACCTGGTATCTCATCTCCAGACGCTGGGCAATGCTAAGAATGACCATCGAGTGCTGGAGGACTGTTTGTACGGGACTGCTCGCCAATGCCGCAAGTCGATTCGATTGATTGTATCATTAGATGACGCATGCATATATACCTAAGAGCTCATAAATAGAGAAGAGTATGACACCATTTTAACAGCGTTTGCCATAGTTATCAATTGATATGTGAATAAATATATTCAAAACTTACCTGTGTTTTCGTCTATGATTCTCTCCTTAATGCATATGACACCACAATGAGCCTGAAAATGTAAAAAGTTCTTTTGAATACGACACGGTTTCATCAACAGTTTCCAAATGTGTTGCAATGTATTTCGGTCCCAGTTTTATATGCGGTGGCAGCACGCAGGTTGTAAGCTACGGGAGCGCTGGGGGCTGTTGGGATATTAGGTAAGCACAGTAACAGCACTTGTTCGCATTCCAGTATCAATCAGAAACGACATGGCAACTACAGCCTTAATATATATAATCAGCTGCTAGTCGCCGTGAGCACACATTATTTCTAAGCACGCTGAAATACCAAAGTCGGTGTCCTAATATCTCCAACAGCCCCAGCTTCCGTCATAGACAATAGAACACTAATCCAAATAAAAACTTGCGCGCGAATACATGCGAACATTTGGGAAAACTGGTGAGAACCGTGTCGTATTCAAAGAACTTTTTTGAAGAACACATACGATTTTCAGGTAATTGGGTGGTGTCATATATGAGTTAAGGGAGAATCATAGACAAAAACAAGGTAAAGTTTGAAAATATATTTATCAGCATATTGATAGAATATTTACTAAGCTGAAAACTATGCAAACGCTGTAAAACGGTGTCATACCTCTTCTCTATTAATTGCAGCTCTTTTAATATATATACATTAATTTCACGACTTGACATAAACCCCTGTGTTTTGATCACACATTCTTCTACGACGTGGCTGTGTAACCACCATCTTGCGTTTGTCCATTCCGGCCGGTTAAACGCGCACATCGGTTGTCCAAACTAACGCTTCTCCGGACTGCTCCACCAATGAGGCGAGCTGTCTCGTCCTGGTACTCAAACCAGCATCGTGCGGAGTTCTGCCGTGTACAATCGCACTGTTGGCACGGTCAGCTGGCTCCTGTAGGTAAACAAATATTACAGCATAGGCGTTGAGGGGGGCATGGTGAAGCAGTGAAAAAAACATTTAGAAATACTTTCTATTGTAGAACATGATAAAAGAAATGGTGAAACCGTAATGAGTTTTTCTTATAATGATGGATGTCACGGTAATACAGAAAAACATTTACAAAAGATTACATAATACGAGTTTTTCTATAGTTTTCTATAGCAGCGGCGAAGTGCATTTAATGAACATAGAGAAGTAGTTTGATTCAAATGGGCAAAGTGCAAGGAACGCATCACTACAAAGAGACCAGCTTAAAAAGTAAAAACAGATTATGATGGAAGGAGCAAAGAGAAGACGAGAGGGGGAAGAGAGGAGGTAAATAGAGATTGAGCACTCTGAATGTGTAGAAGGACGCACAAGAGAAAGGAGAAACGAGAGTATTAGACAGAGGAGAAGGCGGGAGAGAGAAACATAGAGGCGAGAGAGAATTAGCACGACGTTAGAGATACGGGTAACTGTAATGATACACGTCATTCGAACTATAACAAGCCAGCACAGGTACTTACAGAGTGGAGGGCTGAATATCACAGCGGCCAAACGAACGTGGAAGACTATGATCAACAGAGACTGCACTGGTTGACACAGACGTCTGCCGAGTAAATCGCACACGTTGTCCACTCACTGCTTCAAAATTCTAACAAAAAAATAACACTCACTCAGTTCCGCTCAAGGCCGATCGAAATATTGGCATAAGTAAAAAGTCTAACTCTATAAGGACCACTTTTGGCAACAGTGTGATGTTTGAAAATAGCATTAGTTATTTTACTTGATGAGGAAAGAAAGCCTTATGAACTCTGCACTAAGCAATTAATGGTGATATACTCCGTCGACAAACTTGACAAATTCCTATGTATTTAATCAGATATAAGTATTATAGAAACTTGTATATAGTTATATACATATACTTATCTATTTAAGTATGTTTTTATATAAACAACAGTGACCTAACACACTTCTATTATCAACTGATATTTCTGATACAACCACAATGAACCTGATCACTACAGCTTTTTAAGAGCGTGTATTGCGAGAATTTTGACTCAGAAAAACGAATATAGCTTTATATAGTCTCAACGCTGACAGGCGAAAAAATATCACTGATACACAACTATTCCAAACACCAGATTTTAATTGCAGTTATAGCATAGAAGAAATTGATGATTGACCACATCATACGCAGCAATAACATCGTTTGTGTGTCCAACTCTCAAAATCACAAATGGTGTGCTTTGAACGAAGTGCACATGAATTAAAGACAAAAGGCCGTGGCAATTCTGTTTGGTAAATATTATTGGAGTTTTAATGTCAATAATTCAGAGCACTTTCTGTCATTGTCATTCAGTGTTACTATCTGACTGCAATCCACAAGCTTCTCGTAATAACAGACTTTACGTGGCATTAGTACTACACTGCGTTACCGTCTAAAGTATGAAGCGGCTGTGTAACACTCATGACCTGATTTCTACGGTGCGACGGTATGGCATTACTGCACTGTGATAGATGTCCTCGCGCTACCGCGAGAAAATCCGAGAGATGGCAACGGTAGAACAGAGAACAGAATCAAAATTGTAATCGTGCATGATTTCATTGGATTTGGTGAATACGAAGGTTCTAAAGACACTGTTATCGTTCTCTACGACAATTGCTGTTGTTCAAGCGAATAATGGTAGGTATCATGAAAATTGGGAAAACACTGGAAAATTCTCGCAATACACGCTTTAAACAACTGTATTGAAATAAATAAGAGACATACAGAAATAAAATAATTAAAATTTACTTGTACAGTTGTAGTTCAATTTATTATTTATTTGCATTTGGCTATAATTTGTTAACAATTAGTTTCTTTAAATATGGGATAGGATGTTATTAATTTAATATGGAAACATAATTACACCAAAATTAATTACAAAACATTGAAAAATACACACCTACCACTTCTAGGAAATATAAAAGTTCTAGTAAAATTCATGATTCAGAACAAAGAAGCCATATATAGTTGTCGGCCGTGCACGACATATATGATACCAGAGAAATCATATATAAGAATGCTACAATTATTTATTCACGGAATCTCTGCCGTCCATTTACAACTTCCTCTCCTGCATATCCCCTATCCTCAGCCTACCCGAGGCGGGCCGGGAACTGCCGAACTGATACGCCCAACAATATGGAAGGATTATATCAATATGGCAATAATTCATTTCATACTTACCAATGCTGGCCAAAGATTTCTTTGAGACTTGTATCATTAGTTCCAGCCCAGACTAAAGCTCTTT
>NW_014577309.1:276105-278071 GCF_000485595.1 Priapulus caudatus | reverse complement strand
TGGATTACCATAAAGTGATATCAACTGCTGATTGCCATTGCCGTGATTGTCGCATTGTGCTACTGCAGACAATATGCAGTAGCTAGATTGTCTGCATTACTACTACTACTATTAAGGATATTTACTCGATTACTATATAGTCATAAGCGGTGTACGATCGCACGGATATTCGTGAGTATCTAATTGTGGCAATGCTTGTTTGATGACGCTCACAGCCACGGGACCTATAACCTGGAATGAGTAGTTGAGTGAGACGCATATATGGATCTCGTTAGTGAAACTGATCAATGAATCAGGAGTAAGATAATATATATCTATATTATCTTACTCCTGATTTTATGGTAATGCCTAATCAGCTACTAGTACTAATGTAATAAATGTATACAACGTACAGGAGTTAGCACAGTGCGTTTTATATGTAGCCTTTATCGCTAATAGTGCTGAAACATGATCGGCGTGAGGCGAGCCAGTAGTCGTACATAAGTCGGTAATCAATCATGTTTACTCTTTTTATGTTTAATCCGAGTGAAGACTGGGGGCTGCCATCTTTGTGATAGCGCCACCTACACCAAAATAATTTACTCTTGAAAGTTTATACGATGTAGGCCTTCGCATTGGTTGGTAGATAGCTTTTACGATATAGTGTTTAGCTTGGCCGCGGTTTGTAATGTTTGCTACTACTTTTCATGTCGTCAGTTGTTTAATATATATAATTGCATTATAGATTTTCATACCTCACTCCATCACTCAAAATCTTTCCTGTTTTACCAAAGCTCGAACTTTGACCTGGATGTGCGGTCAAGTTTGTATCAATCCGCCGTTTTAGAAAAGCGATTTTGTCACGTACAAGAAAGTTAAGTATTTGGCAAAAATCTGCCCACCATGGACCAAAGATTTAAGTATGGATGTCCGTTATCGTGACGGCCTTGTTGGTAAAAAATGTTTATGTATCAAACTGGTTAAGGAAGCAAAGTCAACCAACATATCGAGTTGGAATTGGCTTACAGGAGTCGTTCGTACCTGCTCAACCAAAGACAACAACGATCCTGATTTATCGGTGAGGTTCATAATAATACTACTACTAGTTACCAGATTAAATTTAAGGTCTATAATTGCTGAGTAAAGTATTGATAGCTTACAACGACACTGATTATCATATTCCTTTCAATTGCATTTTGGTATCGTTTAGATAGACAAGTGTAAAGTGAGGCTTTTTTAGGCTTAGCAGTTAGCTAATACTAATACTAGTAATAGCTGGTCTGGTAACCCACAAAAGCCTCGTTCTCGTTGTGTCAAACCCCCACGCCCAGTCCCAGCTATGTTAAAGTAAAGAGTTTGAGTGATAGTCAGGGTAAAATATTCCCTAACGTTTACTACTACTAGTGTGGTGGCTATAGACTGATATGCATTTGTCTAGTGCTTCCCATTTTTTGGTCAAATTAATTTTGTCTTATTAATTTCATAATAACTGTACAATCAGAAAAGATATTGCAAAATATAGTCTCGCCTAATACTCAGTAATAGTGAACGTACATGTCACTGATTACTCCAGTGTAAAAATTACCATAGGTTTATGCTGTTATAACCTATAGTATATAAAATAGCAAATATTGAAGTCGCATTCTTTTGTATAGCGGCAATTTCCTTGAAATCGGCAACTACCAGACAAAGGTGAATCTCATTGAGTGGACGTAGTGGTCCTATATTGCTGCAACATCTATATTGCTTAATTGAGGTTATACCATGTAAAAGTACAGGGACAGGGTCTTGCGAGAAACAAGTTGTATCATCACATAACTGCGTCAACACCACAGGCACTTGGAACGTCTCAATAAAAAATAAAAATGTAAACACGAAATGTATTTACTACCAAAGTCTTAATGTTTCTCTACTCTATTTCGCCTATTATTGCCGATAATTACCCGTAAATGCCGGTCAAGTGCTTGAGAGAACTCTCTCATTCATG
>NW_014577309.1:268747-276080 GCF_000485595.1 Priapulus caudatus | reverse complement strand
GCTATAACTGCATAAAATCTTGGTGTTTTGAATGTTGGTGTAATCAGTGATATTTTCGCTGTCAGGTGAGACTATATTAAGCTATATTTCGTTTTTCTGAGCAAAATTCTCGCAATACACGCTTTAAAAAGTGTAGTGATCAGTTCATTGTGGTTGATCAGAAATATCAGTTGATAATAGAAGTGTGTAGGTCACTGTATGTTTATATAAAAACATGTTAAATAGATAAGTATATGTATATAATATATACAAGTTTCTATAATTCTTAATATTGATTAAATACTAGGAATTTGTCAGTTTTGTCACGAGTATATCACATTAATTGCTTAGTGCAGAGTCATAAGCTTTCTTTCCTCATCAAGTAAAATAACCTAATGCTTTTCAAACATCACACTGTTGCCAAAGTGGGTCCTTATAGAGTTAGACTTTTTACTTATGCAATTTCGATCGCTTGAGGCGGGACTGAGTGAGTGTTATTTGTTTTGTAGAATTTTGAAGCAGTGGTGGACAACGTGGGATTTACTCGGCAGACGTCTGTGTGTCAACCAGTGCAGTCTCTGTTTGATCATAGTCTCCAGTTCGTGGCAGCTGATGATATTCAGCCTCACTCTGTAAGTACTGTGCTTGGCTTGTTATAGTCAGATGAACGGTGTATCATTCAGTTACCCGTATCTCTACGTCGTGTAATTCTCTCTCGCTCTATGTTTCTCTCTCCCCCTCTCTCTGTCTATCTCTCGTTCTCCTTTCTCTTGGGTCCTTCTCACCATTCAGGTGCTCAATCTCTATTCCTCCTCTCTTCCCCCTCTCGTCTTCTCTCTCCTTCCATCTAATCTGTTTTTACCTTTTTAAGCTGGTCTCTTTGTGTGATGGTTCCTTGCACTTTGCCATTTGAATCAACTACTTCTCTATGTTCATTAAATGCACTTCCCGCTGTATAGAAAACTATAGAAAACTCGGATATTATGTAATCATTTTGTAAATGTTTTTTGTATTACGTGAACATCATCATTATAAGAAAAACTCATTACGTTTCCACCATTTCTTATCATTGTTTACAATAGAAAGTATTCTAAAATGTTTTTTTCACTGCTTCACCATGCCCCCCTCAACCGCTTGCTGTAATATTTGCTATCAGGAGCAGCTGAGTGCACAGTGCGATTGTAAGGCAGAACTCGCGTGCTGGTTTGAGTACCAGGACGGACAGCGCCTCTTGGTGGAGAGTCCGGAGAAGGTAGTTGGACACCGTGTGCGCGTTTACCGGCCGGATGGACAAACGCAGTGGTGGTACACAGCCGTCGTAGAGAAGTGTGATCAAAACACAGGGGTATGTCAGTGTGAAATATGTATATATATCAAGAGCTCATAATAGAGAAGAGTATGACACCGTTTTAACAGCGTTTTGCATAGTTTTCAGCTTGTAAATATTCTATCAATATGTGAATAAATATATTCAAACTTTACCTTGTTTTCGTCTATGATTCTCCCTTAATCATATATGACACCACCAATTTACCTGAAAATCGTATGTGTTCTTCAAAAAAGTTCTTTGAATACGACACGGTTTCACACAGTTTTTCCAAATGTTCGCATGTATTCGGCGCAAGTTTATTATCGAATTAGTGTACTATTGTCTATGACGGAAGCTGGGGGCTGATGGGGATATTAGGCACCGAATTGTATTCAGCGTGTAGCGTTTTCAGCATGCTAGAAATAAATGTGTGCTCACGGCGAGCTAGCAGCTGATTTTAGCTGTGTTGCCATCGTGATCCTGATGATAAGGAAGCGAAAGAAGTGCTGTTACTGTGCTTACCTAATATCCCCAACAGCCCCCAGCGTCCCGTAGTTACAACCTGGTGCTGCCACCGCATATAAACATGGGCCGAATACATGCAAACATTTGGGAAAACTGTGTGAAACCGTGTCGTATTCAAAGAACTTTTTACAATTTTCAGGTAAATTGGTGGTGTCATAATGATTAGAGAGAATCATAGACGAAAACAAGGTAAAGTTTGAATATATTTATTCACATATCAATTGATAACTATGCAAAACGCTGTTAAAATGGTGTCATACTCTTCTCTATTATGAGCTCTTGGTATATATGCATGCGTCTCTATATCAATCAATCAATCGACTTGCGGCATTGGCCGAGAGTCCCCGTACAACAGTCCTCCAGCACTCGTGGTCATTCGTAGCATTGCCCAGGTCCTGGAGATGGATACCAGTGTCCCTGGCCGTCAGGGTACGTGAATCTGCGTGATTGCCAGGGACACTGGTATATATATATATTAGTATATATATATATATATATATAATAGTATATATATATACTACCGGATGTTGGATGTCCAAGTCGTTTCAATATTTCGTTCAAAGGTGGGGTACCATACCAAGGCAACACACCTTTTAGCCACACCATTTATATGGTGCAGTGAGGGATCATGGATGCGCACGCTACACACTCGTCATCAAAACAGACATTCACAAAAGTGATGATCTTTTTGTCTTTGTTTGTTTTACAGAACTTTATTTCAGCTTTTAAACTCATCTGTGATTTTACACAGCACTCCACTAAGAGATAGCAGTGCTAGTGCTAGTGCTAGTGATAGAATACTAGTGGTCACAACTATTTTAAGGTAGTGCATGTTTGTTTTACTCATGTTATTTGACTAGCAAAACGTTGATGATAATGTGTGTGTGTGTGTGCTGCACAGTTGCACTTATGTTTGTTGACTAGTAAAATGTTGGTATAATATAGTGTGTGTGTGCGTGCGTGCGTGCGTGCGTGCGTGCGTGCGTTGCACTTGTGCTCGTTGATGGTGTATGCATGGTAGAACTAAAGCACTGTGTTTGTTGTGGATACAGGAGTTATTTCTCACTGACGATACAGTGTTAGAGGAGCATTGTGAAGATCCATCCCTCCTGGAGACGATCATACTCGGTGACAAAGGTAGAAGTCTCTCTATCTCTGTCTTTCCCATTTCCTCTGTGATTCACGCTATTCGTCCGGTGCTTCCACACATCGTTGCCCTACTTGGTTAGATAGGGGAATGTAGTTCGTTGTAGTCCACGGACGCTCAGATCTCTAACAAGCTCGTGCACATTGTTTGCGGCGTGTGGAACTACATGAAACCACGACAATCAATTTTTTTTCACTGCTGCGGCACTGACAGTGACAGCAGAAGAACGTGGTGTTGTAATATTAGACACGGAGCAGCAATCACCGTTACATAAGTGGAATTGTTCTGCGGGAATTTGTTTTTTGTTGGTGTCAAAAGTTCGTAAACATCGAATGCGAAAGTAATTTTGCACGCGTTGAATCACCTCCTACATCTGACGTCACTCAGCGCTGCAACACTAGTTATGCTGAATCGTCATTGTTGCTGTAGATCGCCACTGCTGTTGTGATATGACGTGTATGAGAGCAGGCTCTGGGGGCATATCCGAGACTTCATTCAGCAGTAAATAGATGAAAGTTCATGTAGAAATCATCTCAGAGTCTAGAAAGATTTGGTTTGTTTACTTTGTCGTCACACAGATGTTATTGTTTTTGATTCGTATTTAGTGACTATAGTAGAACCAAACCCGTGAATGCAATCGTTATATGAGTGAGTCATTGTATCCACCTAGCAGCTGTATCAGTAGATCATGATAGTGGTAATTGGATAATCTGTCTTTTATGATTGCATCACTCGTTTTTTTTCAGTGGTGGAAGCTATCTTGAAGGGCAAACCTGTTGGCCCCAGTCGACGAAACAAGGCTCGCCGATTTGACAAAGACGTGAGTTTGTTTTTCTTCGGCTTTGCATCTTGCTGAAAGTTTTTATTCACCAGCTACAGTTGCTGTAGATGGTAGCATTTTACATGCTAATTTGATTACATCCGAATTAATCTGCTAATGTTAAATGTATTTCAATACTACTAAGTAAATGATTTAGTATATATCAAGTAGAAGTGGTGAAAGGGGTAGAATTCTAAATGGTAATTGTATGAGAAACCTTTGTATATTGTGGATGTAGCATTTCTTAAATATTTACTATGATAGCTTACTTTGCCTTCTTTCTATTGTCTAGTTTTTTTACGATACTGTGAGGCCATTACCAAGGATACAGCAAGTAAACTCACAAAAGGGTAATCTTTTTTAAATTGCTAATAATTTGATAATCGGATGGACAGTTGCAAAGGAAATACCGAGGTAGATTCTGTATCGCCACCGTGTAAACAAATTGAGACCTTCAGTGCTTTCAGTAGCATTGAATCTCTTAACGCCTTTAGAATCGGAAGCTGTGGAGAAGGTCATGGTAAAAGATGGAGTTCTAAACAGTCGTCGTATCCGGAATATGTGTACAGCACGCTTGCAATGTTTAACAAATCTTTCTTTTCACGTAGCTGACCTCCGCTGCCATTTGCTGTCAGCTAAGCGACTCACGTTTTTTATATGTCCAGCACGTTCCACTGCGGCAGAAAAGCCAAAGGCGGTCGAGAAGCGTGAGAGCGGGGGACAGTCTAACTCGCGTCGCACCCGCTCGGCTACGCTGAGCGGTGAGCCCGACAGCGCTCACACCGACGCCCCCACCGTCCTTCCGGGGGCCGCGCGTCGAGGCAGGCCCGCGAAGAGGAGGAGGAGTACTTCGGCGATCGCGGATTCGAACGCGGCATCGTCTCGCGGCGACCGGCCGGCGACGCGTCCCTCACGCGCTCCCGGGTCAGCGGCGAAGCGAGGAGCGGACGCGCGTGGCTCGCAGACGAGACGGAGCGTCGACGGAGCGGCTTCCCCGGCGAAACAGAAACCCGGCGGTGACAGCGACTCGTCCGTGCGGAAGACATCGGACAGGAGTGGTTCACCGGCGAAGAAGGCCTCCAACCGTGGCGTTTTCCCAGTGAAGAAGAACTCGGATAGGAGCAGTTCGCCAGTAAAGGGAAGCTTGAACCCTGGCAGTGCACCAGTGAAGAAGAACTTGGAGAGGGACATATTGCCAGTAAACAGAGACTCTAACCCTGGCAGTTTACCAGTGAAGAAGAATTCAGGTAGAGGCAGTTCACCAGAAAAGAGGGGCTCAAATCCTAACAGTTTGCCAGTGAAGAAGAGGTCTGACAGGGGTGGTTCACCAGTTAAGAGGGGCTCTAACCCTATCAGTTTACCAGTAAAAAAGAGATCTGATAGGGACAATTTGGTTAAAAAACAACCTGACAGGGGAAGTTTATCTGTGAAACAGAGTTCCAGGATCCGGGATAATTCTCCTGTGAAACAGAAAGCTAAGAGGGTCACCTCCCTAGTGAAGCAAGAAGCGGAGAAGGTCACCTTCTCAGTGAAACAGAGGTCTGTCAGGGGCAGGCCGGCAGTGAAACGACCGTCTAGCAGCGGCGAAACTTCGACGCCGAGGAGCACCGACGGGGGCAATCCGGCCGCGGACGATCGCTCGACTCGCGGCCGCCGTAGCGACTCGCAGAAACCCGTGCGGACGACGGCGACAGACGCGGTTGCCGCGGCGACGACCAACGGCGAACGTCCGATCGCAGTCGACGTCGGTTCGCGATCGACGCAGCGGACGGCGGCGCCACCTGCAGCGGAGAACTCGCGGCGGGGAACGTGCCGCAGCGGCGACGGGGAGCTCGCCGAGAACAACCTTGAGTACTTCGCCTCTCTGTGCGCGTCGCTCGACAGGGACGCCGCGACGACGACAGATCTCCGCGGCGACGCAGCAGCATCTCGCCTCGCCGGTGGAGGAGGAGGAGGAGGCGGAACGACGTCGGTTACGATGAGCGAGCGCGTGACGCCTAGCGAGCGCGTGAGCAGCGTGGATGCTGAGCGCAGCATCCCGGTCAAGAAGCGCAGGAGCCGACAGGGCGCGCCGCTGGTGCAGAGAGATGCTCAGCCCGCGGTGGCACAGCCCGCGCCTGCAAGCGTCTACGGCGGCGGTGGTAGTCTGTACGGTGCGAACACGGCGACAGCAACAGACGAACCGACGATGCATCATCAGGTGGAGCTGCAGCAGCAGACGTACAGCTCTGCTATGGTGCAGGAGCAGAATGCTGCAATGGCGCAACAGCTGCAGCAGAACAGTGCAGTGGCTCAGCAACAGAATGCCGCGATGGTACAGCAGCAGCAGAACAATGTGATGGTGCAGCAGCAACAGCAGCAGCAGAACAATGCGATAGTGCAGCAGCTGAATGCAGCCATTGTGCAACAGCAGCAAAACAATGCAGTGCCACAGCAAAACAATCCGATGCAGCAGCAGAACACTGCGAGAGTACATCAGCAGCAGAACACTCCATTGGTGCAACAGCAACAGAATACTGCGATGGTGCAACAGAACGCCGCAATGCACTATCGGAGTTCCGTGAGCGCCGGTCAGCCGTCGGCTATCGTACAGTTGCTCGTGCAATCGCAGAAGCATCAGCAGCACAGCCCGCCGCTGCACGTGCAGCAAGTGATTCAGAGCTGGCAGCATCATCAGCAACCACAATCACCACAACAACAACAACAACAGCAACCTCAACCTCAGCAACAACAACAACAACAACAGCAACAGCAACCTCAACCTCAGCAACAACAACAGCAACAGCAGCAGCAACAGCAGCTATTACTGCAGCAGCAACAACAACTACATCACCAGCAACAACAACACCACCAACAACAGCTACAACAACAACAGCTACAACAACAACAACAACAACAGCAACAACAGCAGCAACAACAGCTACAACAACAACAACAACAACAACAACAACAGCAGCAGCAGCAGCAGCAGCAGCAGCACAGCCCAGTTGTATCTATGCAGCAGTCGCATCCAGTTCTCAGCTGGCAACAGCAGCAACAACAGCAGCAACAACAGCAGCAGTGGCAGCAGCAGCAGCAGCAGCAACAGCAGCAGCAGAAACTATGGGAGTTGCATCAGCAGCAGCAGCAGCAGCAGCGACAGCAGGCCAACGCCGGCCACCTAGATGCGCTGCACTCCCCCGGAGCAGCAACACAGCTGCAGCACCGCTCGCTGTGGGAGAGCGTGGGAGCGTCGCAGCCCCCCGCCACCACGCAGCAGGTCTCGCCGATGCAGGCTATGAAGTCGGCCTACCAGGAGCCCTACCAGCAGCTCATTCCGGCGTCGACCCAACTGGCAAGTTATCGTTGGTTCTCTTGCCGTTCTCGCCATCTCGGGGTTTCGATTTTTTCACCTTGCTAGCTCCTGTAAGCACCATTCAAGGTGACCGACACAATAAGTATAAATATAGATATAAATATATATCACTATACATTAGGGCTGTAACGATACACTCGCGTATTCGGTGCAGGGTTCTCCCTACGTTGCGCAAACGGGGCGCGCGCGCCCCGTTTG
>NW_014577309.1:263873-267916 GCF_000485595.1 Priapulus caudatus | reverse complement strand
GCGCACACACGCAAACACGTACGATCACACACACGCGCGCATGCACATATGCACACACGTATGCACACACACACACACACACACATACGCACACACACACACGCGCGCGCACACACGCAAACACGTACGATCACACACACACGCGCGTACGCACACACACGTACGCGCACACACACGCGTGCTCACACATACGCACACACACACACGCGCGCGCACACACGCAAACACGTACGATCACACACACACGCGCGTACGCACACACATGTACGCACACACACACGCGTGCTCACACATACGCACGCACACACACACACACACGCACGCATTTTCATGTGAGTCTGCTAATATACGTCTGCTAAAACACCCAAGGAGCCAGGGCATGATTGCGCGCCATTCTATCGTTAACGTAATGCATTTTTGTTCATTCATATATATATATTATATATATCTTTTATTCCTTGGTCGTTTTTACAGCTTCTACTTGGTAGTTCAACAAGTGAGTATTCGTATTTGTGAAATATTCGTATTCGCATGCATATATCGCCATACGTATCGTATTCGTGACCTAGTGTATTCGTTACAGCCCTACTATACATCATTATTAAAAATGTTTCAATTACGTTTGTTTCATTTATAGCTTGCACAGCAGCAGCAGTCACGGATCCACAACGCCGGATCGGGGCATTACCAGGTTGCCTCGGCCGCGGCGAAACTCGACGGCGGCACATTTGCCGGCGGCACGGCGACGACGACGACGACCCGCGCTGGATACGACCCGGGCTACCCTTCTCCGCCGGCGCCCTCCCCGCGGCAGTTTCCCGAGGTCGCGTCGCCCGTGCAGGGAGCCGGAGGCGGTGGAGGAGGAGGAGGAGGAGGAGGAGGAGGAGGAGGAGGAGGAGGACAGATGCGGGCGAGCATCCAGGACGTCATCTCGTCCGCTGTCACGCAAGAGGTGCGCGGCTCGAACAAGGCGCCCCCTGGCGGTGGCGGATACGTCGCGAGGCAGTCGTACGGCGTGCAGACGATGACGACGACGAGCCGCGTCGGTGCATGGGGCGGCGGCGGCGGCGGCGACCATTACGCCGTGGGGGACGGTGAGGGCTTCTCATCCCGGGACGCTCATGCGGGCTGCACCTCGGTGAATGGCAGCCCGCAGGCGGCCGACGCGCGCTACTACCCGCCGGGCGGTCCCGCACCCACCCGCCAGAGCGCGCCGCCCGACGCCGCGTCGCCGCGTCTGCCCGGCGGCACGGGGTCAAAGGTCACGCCCGAGCTGCTCTACGAGCTGTACGACGGGCGGCACATGGCGGCGGCGGGGACAGAGGGCGCCACCGTGTCGTCGCACCGACTCGTCAACGCGGTGCGACGCGACATGACCGTGATCATGCGAGCGGCCGACCCCGTTGCCGCGACGACGATGCCGACGCTCCCGCCGGCGAATCACAGGCCGCCGCCGCCGTTGCCAGCGCGCGAGGGGCTTGGGCACCGGCTGGCCGAGGGCCGCGAGGACGGGCGCTCGCCGCCAGGGGGCGCCTGCGAGAAGCGGCGGACGGATGACGGCACGGCGCGGGCGCCGAAGAGGCAGCGCGCGGAGGGAGAGCGCGAGCGCGTGATGACGAATCTATCGTCGCCGCCGCCAACGCAACCTGACTACATCAACAGCTTCCTGTCGTTTGTCACCAAGGAGCACAAACCGGCGGCGCCCCCTACGTCCGCCGCCGCCATTGCCGCCGCGGAGGAAGAGTACCGTGCCAAGTACCACTCGTACGTCGGGCGACCGAGTGTGAACGGAGAGGGGGCGCCACTGCCCGGGTTCCCGGTCGTGAGCGACGACCGGCTTGACCTGCGGCCGGCCGCCGTCAAGCTGACGCGCGTCGCCGTCGACGACGCCGCCGCTGCTGCGGGGGCGCCACCATGGCGTGACACGTCCGACGTCGCTCCACAACCCGGATACGCCACCGCGGCGTCGGCCGGGCAGCAGCGGGAGTTCCTCCAACAGGGGGCGCCGCCGCGGCAGGAAGCTGCCGACGGCGAACTTCGCGACTGCTTCGTCGACTGCTCCTACATCTCGCCGACGAAACTTGCGCAGGAGGCGCCACCGCTGCCGGCAGCAGCGGCGCCGCGGCGGCGCGCCAAGAAGCCGCGCGTTCCGTCGCTGCAGCTGCAGGCCCAGACGTCGACAACGTCGTCGGACAGCGAGACGGATGACCGAGACGCGCGGCCGCCGCGACGCAAGAAGGCCAGCAAGCTCGACTTCCTCCGCCGCTTCCGCGCGTCGACGGAGGGGGAGGCGGCGGCGGCGGGGGCGGGAGCAGGGGCGCGGACGGACGAGAGCGGGGAGGACGCGAGCGGCGAGGGGGAGGTCGACGAGAGGATGAAGCCCGCGGAGGAGGCGCCCGCGGTGAAGGAGGAGGAGGAGCGCGAGGAGAAGGCGGAGGAGGAGAGGATGCCGATCGCGGGAGGCGGAGACACGGCGCCGCCGGCCACGACGAATCCCGTGAAGCGGGAGGATGCGGTCGCCGACGGCGACGGAAAGGAGGCGACGGCGACGACGGTCGTCGTCGTCAAGACGGAGGTGCCGAACGGGGAGGTCGCGGTGAAGAAGGAGCCAGGTACTGGAAGCGGCGGGGAGGAAGGGGAGAAGGACGGCGAGAAGAAACCGCCAGAAGACAGCAAAGACAAGAAAGAACGTGAGAGAATAATAATGATAATCTTGCTAATTAGTCATAGTATGAAATTTTAACTAAGCGACTAGAGTCTGTTGGCGCTTTTGGAGTCCGTTTTTTTTTAAGAGTAACAGAGCAAAACTTCGATTTTCGTTCGGTAACTTTATTTCCATTTATTTCTAAATTTACATTTGTAGTAAACAATCATAGCTCCTTTTGCTTCTTTGCTGTTCATCTAGTTTTGGGTAGGGGGAATGCCAAACTTTGTTTATTTGCACATGATAGATATACTCCAGCAAGTTCGTTCGATCAAATTTCAAATTTGTAAATTTCTTGTTACTTACGTTCTTGAGCTCGTTTCCTACAATCTTAAAAAAATGAAAATAAAAAAATGAAAAAATTAGTACAAAAATTTTATTAAATAAAAAAATGAATGAAATAAAAATTTCTCTGCAGTGGTGAAGCCGCTGCCGAAAAAGAGGGCGCCACCGCGGCGCAAGGACCCGAACGTGTTCCTGCAGTGCGGCTCGTGTCACGAGGTGCACTGTAAGATGGGGCGCTGCCGCGAGTGCCGCGCCAGCGAGCGCACCAAGGACAAGACGAGCATCTTCTGTCGCTTCTACGCGTTCAGGAAGTGAGTTTGTCTCCCTTTCGTCCTCTTCTTCTGCCTCTGCATCCGCCTCCTCAATTGAACTTTTGCACGACACTTCGCTTCAAAATTTACGTCATTTTAGATTCGTGTCGTGACAGCCATCCCGCTGGATTGCTTTCCCGAATCAACCAGTTTACCCGATTTCCCCCCAAAGTTGTACCGATGTCGCAAACCCTCTCCGCTTAAAAAATACCCTTTGTTTTTGGCCGATGTAAGAGCATGCGTGCGTACTTGCGGGTTGAACCCTCCTAAAAAATAGCCCTCATTAGTGCGCCTTGACTGAGTGTATGTGCGTGCATGCGCGTATATGAAAAGTATATCCCTTGCTGGGCAGCAGGTAAGCACACGTGCGCTTGTGCGTTGCAGGCTGCGACGGACCGGCCGCGGAGGGCTGAACGCGGCGGGATTCTCGGAGCCGGGCGACGCCAGCAAGGATGACCTACAGATGTGGCTGCCGCAGCCCGGCAGCGTGCAGGAGCCGCGCCTCGACGTTGAGATGTCCAAGTACATTCTCGCGAGCACGGGCAACCAGTTCTGCCAGGTCGTCGAGCAGGAGAAGCAGGCGCAGTCGTGGTCGAACGGCACCAGTGAGTTCTTGTCTCGCGCGCACGAGACAGCGGTCGTCATCACAAGTTCCTATAGCCTGTCTCTGCACCCTTCCTCCCAAATGCATCCCGCGACAATCCGCCCTCCCTCCCCCTTCCCTCATCGCCTCTTATCCTCCA
>NW_014577309.1:242987-263561 GCF_000485595.1 Priapulus caudatus | reverse complement strand
CTCTCTCTCTCTCTCTCTCTCTCTCTCTCTCTCTCTCTCTCTCTCTCTCTCTCTCTCTCTCTCTCTCTCTCTCTCTCTCTCTCTCTCTCTCTCTCTCTCTCTCTCTCTCTCTCTCTCTCTCTCTCTCTCTCTCTCTCTCTCTCTCTCTCTCTCTCTCTCTCTCTCTCTCTCTCTCTCTCCCTCTCTCGCTACCTACATATCTTTCTCTCTCTCTTCCACCCTTTCTACACTCTGCTATTTATTATATGCGCATTGTGAGCAAACGCGAGCAATCGTGCACGTGATGATGTAACCGTACCCTGCATCTCTGTCTCTCTCTCTCTCTCGCACGCGTAACAGAGGCGGCGTGGAAGCGAGTCGTGCAGGGTGTGCGCGAGATGTGCGACGTGTGCATGACGACTCTCTTCAACTTCCACTGGGTTTGCTTCCGCTGCGGCTTCGTTGTCTGCCTCGACTGCTACCGCACGCGCATGAAGGACACAGAGTCCAAGGAGGCCAGTGACGCACCGCCTGCTAGGTATGCCCCAGGGCCACCACTTTTCGGGTTTTCTTCTGGAGTCGATCCACTGGAGAAGTGACAGCCAGAATTTAGAAGTTTTGGGTTTTCTGGATGAAATCGTTAGCAGTGCTGCAAGTAATAGTAGATGCATGTGTATTTACGGGTTCTGGTACGTGTATTTTCGCTTTATGTCGGTCTTTGGAAATGGCGTCCCTCCAGTCCGGGACGGGTAACCTTTTAGCAGTACTGCCTCATCTTTATTTGCAAGTGGCTGCCTTTATTTTTACACATGTAAGCAATGTGGTGTGTTGATGTCTTCCTTTATTTGCTGCACGTATAGTGTGGTGACTTCATTCACCAAGGATCGAGATGAATACAACTGGTTGATATGCAACTACAAGGATAAGATCTGGCACAACGAGAAACAGATGATGTTTACACAGATCATACCGGCTGACGGTAAGTCGTCGCTGTCACCGTGGTAACCCACCAACACCGACTGGCAAGATAATTGTGAAGTAGTAAATTAGAATTTCAGGTGTCGTAGCAAAGGGCATCGATCGGTGGATGCATTTCTGTGTTTATCTCCAGTGTAATGTGTATTTACTCTGCAACAGAATGGCACTTTTCCCGGCCGTGACTTGGGGGTGCGTTGTTTATAATTGATGTTCTCTTGTTCTCGCAGCGCTGTGGAAGGTTCGGAAGCTCGTGCACAAGGTCAGGTCCAAGTGGAAGATTCCGGAGAATTGTCCGTGCAGCCAGGGCTCGAAGAAGAAGAGTACCCAGCCGGAGAGAGGAGGCTACAAAGAGGTGCAGAGATTTAGTTGCTATAGAGAGGGGGGCATACATATTAAATATAGTAAAGTTGAGGCTAATGTTAATTCTAAAATTCTACATTCTGCATAGCCGTACGTTCCACTAACGATTAATTGTTCGGTCGTTAAGTTAACTAATTATTACCGTGTTTAATTAATTATCGACCAGGACATGCTGAAGAATATCAGTATGCGTCTCGCGGACGGAGCAAAGAAGGAGAGGGTGGTGGTAAAGACTGAGACTGCTGCTGATCCACCATCTAGTGCCATCGGATCTCTGCTGCTTCCCACTCACGAGCAGAACCAAGCGAAACCCGTGACCGGTCTAGCTGCAGTGCTTCCCTCTATGTCTGGTAGGCGAGGTCCATAGGATTGTCAACATTTGTCATCGTGGATGTCATATATCATGTAAAACAATGACAGAAGAACTAATCATTATTTCTAACAGTTACGTGTTGTCGTATGAAGTCTGGAATACGTTTTTATTCATTTATTATTATTATTTTGTTTGATGTTTTACATTTCCGGCAGCAGTTGACATGACGCCTGACGTCGCGGCGTCACGTCTCTGTAGACGTTCTTCCGTGTGTCTCTAGACGCGTTCTCGCTTGTTGCGTCTCTGTAGACGTTCTTCCGTGTGTCTCTAGCGCGTTCTCGCTTGTTGCGTCTCTGTAGACGTTCTTCCGTGTGTCTCTAGCCGCGTTCTCGCTTGTTGCGTCTCTGTAGACGTTCTTCCGTGTGTCTCTAGCCGCGTTCTCGCTTGTTGAGTCTCTGTAGATGTTCTTTCGTGTCTCTAGTCGCGTTCTCGCTTGTTGCGTCTCTGTAGACGTTCTTTCGTGTGTCTCTAGCCGCGTTCTCACATGTTGCGTCTTTGTAGACATTCTTTCGTGTGTCTCTAGCCGCGTTCTCGCTTGTTGCAGGGTTCTCGGGGGCGCCGTGCGGCCTGGACGCGGTGCTGGCCAGCGTCATACAGCAGAGCCTGCTACCGTCTGCCAAGGGCTCCAAGGCTCGCGCGAGGCCGCCGCCCATCTCACCCTTCGCTCTGAGCCCTACGTCGAAACTTGTGAGTATGCAAGACGCTCGCAGTCGGGGCTGCGGCGCGAGCGCGCGACTAGCGAATAATGCGAAGCGAATACGACGGCAGCGAACTGAACCACGTACGGTGTCTGTACACGCAATCCCTGTTAAGTAGATTTTTATCTCGCCTTGACATCGTCAAGATGAGCTATTGCCATGGGGTGTCGTACGTCCGTCCGTCCGTTCGTGAACATTTGGCTGCGGTCAACGATAACTCAAGAACCGTTTGACCTACATGCTTCAAATTGCATATAGTTGTTACTCCTATGGGAGAGGTTTGAACGTCCGATTTTGGAGCACACCACTACATTCGAGCCACGTCCACTTTTTGCCAAAAATGGAAATGGCCATAATTGAAGTTAGCTGGTTCAACGGATTTTGCTCATTTCTAGTATGTGAATGAATAAGGACTGGCCCGAAAACATATCACACAGGTTTTAATATTTTTTTAAACTATGCAAATTAAGTAGATTTTGGCCGTTTCACTATGCATTTCAGTGTCTGCCTACGGTCAACGATAACTCAAGAACCGTTTGACCCACATGTTTCAAATTGCATACAGTTGTTACTCCTATGGAAGAGATTTGAACTTCCTATTTTGGAGCACGCCAGTCGACCTACTTTCGAGCCATGCCCACTTTTTTTGCAAAATCAAAATAGCCATCTAAATTCATTCGATTTTGTTAAATTTTGGTAGGAAAAGACTAATCCCCGGGCACTCTGGCAGGGCGAGCCCACAATGTAGGGGTGGTCGGGTAGGGTATGGTTAGGGTTAGGGTTTAGGTTAGGTTTAGGGTTAGGGTTAGGGTTACTCACTCCGCCGGGTTAGGAATAGGGTTAGGGTTAGGGTTAGGGTCAGGGTTCAACTTAGGCCTACCTTACCCGACCCTACCCTACCCGACCACCCCTACACTGTGGGCTCGCCCTGCCAGAGTGCCCGGGGATTAGTTTTACCCATTTTGGTATGTGAATGTGCAAGGCTAGCCCCAAAACAGTAACTGTTGTTACTCCTATGGGAGGGATGACAACGTCCTATTACGTTTATTTCATCTAACTGGTCAACAACTCTACAATCATACCCATATACGTGTAATATTGTGTTTTAGATTCTTCGTTACAGTAATTTGACTGGAATACTTTACTCTTTAGTGTTTTTAGCTCATCTGACATAGTCAGATGCAGCTTGTAGAATCGCTTGATCGTCCCGTGCACGGAACATTGCGACACCACTGATAGGTATGAACATTCCGGATGATAGTAATTAAATGTCACACCGTAAGATAAAAAAAAAAAAAAAGGCCCGCCGAAAAGAGGGTCACCAATTGAAACGATGTGAAGGTCCGGCGAAGCGTGAAAGGTTCTCGTACCCCGTAGTTGCCCCGTGCGTCCGTGTCGTGCGCGTGCCGTCAACAGTTGGGCACAAAATCTTAACGCGCTCGACGTACGGTCACGATTTCGGCACATTGGGGGGATCGTCAAAACGAGTTGGGCATGTCGAAGGCTGGGTCAAAGGTCAAAGGTCAGAGAGGTGTAAAAGAAGGGGGAACATTCACTCCTTAACTTAAGGTATAGGGAGGAAATGCAGAATTGCGGCACAATCTAAACGGCTCGACTAGGCTCGCTGATAGTCGGTGTATGCATCATGGTAGGGAAAGCCATCACTGTGCGAAATTGAGGTCACAGGTCAAAGCGTCAGTGAGCACAGGGCAGATTTTAGACATTTTCTGAGCGACATGGTCTGACGGACCGCGTATGAAACTTTTTTGTTTTCAGCGGTGACCTAGTATTTTTATGGCTTTATTGAAAGGACCGATGAAATGTCCCTTCTGCTGACATGCGAAGAGTAAGTGTCGGATAACCTTTTGACCCTCAAGAGGAGGGTTAAACTTGTATTTGTTGACTGTCTGTAGAAAGAATTTGACTGCGGGTTTGCTAGTAGAATCTATACATGCCTGATGTCTGAGGCTTACAATGTTCACAATGAAATTTCAAAGCATAAAATGGGTTAAAGAAGGATGTATGTTCGCTTAAATCGTATAATTTCTATGGCCATTCTGTCGCGTCAGTATGTTACATGTAACGTAATGCCACTGCCAGTGGCTGCTGCCAGTGCATGTGTTGGTTGCAGTTTTTTGCTTGCCGTAATTGGTTACAGTGGCCAGCTCTCTATTGCAATTTGCAAGCCTGTAGTGCTTAGCGAGGTAAATGGATGGATGTGCCTTACCTATTCTCCGTTCTGTGGACGAAATAGTTGTTGCTACTACGTACGTGAGAGCTTCCACTTAATCTGAAAGACCCTTAAACGTACGAGTGCGCACATTTCGTTGGCAATCTTCAATACGATCCCAATGAACATTCCTTTGAGAAGGTTCTCTGATACATTCCTGTGCATTCCACTGTTTCGGCGTGTATTGTGAACACATTTGGGACTAACAGGGTTTTACTAGAATCCCACCACTCCACCACAGAGTCACCGCAGTAAGACGTTAGATGAGCGCTGTCGCTCCGCGCATGATTGTTATTTACGTGATATTCGGAAAACCAAATGGGCGATCATTTAGGCGTAGCGCCATTCTCTCGTCAAGATTTCAGACTTTCAGATCTGAAACATTTATTTTCGCCATCAGAACTTATGCTATATCATTATTCAAGAGTATATAATGGGAGATTGCTATATAATGGGAGTTCTCCTATATATACTCTTGCTTTATATATCCGCCGCTCTCTTTTATATACAACCCAAGGTGAGCTACAGTGTCATTGACACTTTCATTAATTATTATGTGTAGCTAACGGTTTCAACCCGAGAGTCGAAACCTGTTTGGTTGAGGGCGATAGAGAGTCTGCGAGTGTGTTAAGGGAAAGACTGTCTTCAGCCGGAAGACGCGTATCCGAGATGTTTTCTTAACGATTCGTGAAAATGAAACGACATTTGTCGAACCGTTTCTGTGTGACGCTAGCTGCGTCTTGGGTGGATGCATTGCGGGAAATCCACGTGGGGGGAAACCTGCGCGATGAGATCCGCGGACAAAGATCGAATCATCGTCATCAACGACAATACGAACGAATGAACGAACGAACGGAGGGATGTTCTCATGTTTCAGCCGCTGCAGACGTCGAACGCGCTGAAGCCGGTCAAGCGTACGATGATGGAGACGAAGCTGCTGTACCCGGACGTGCCGCACACTGTGCTGTGCGACGGCCGCGCTGCTGAGGCTGCACGACCCCACCAACCCGGCCAACATGAAGCTCTTCCAGGACCAGTGGAAGCGCGGCCAGGTACGTGACGCGGCGGCGGCGGTGGTGGGACGGCGGCGAGCGGGGTGCCGTGGTGGGCGGCAGGGGGCCGGGGGGCGGCGGGGATGATGGGACGTGGCGATGGCGGTGGGGGGCGGCGGGAGTGACGGGACGGCGGCGATGGTGACGGGACGCCGGCGACGGCGGGGGGCAGGGGGCCTGGGGTGACGGACTGTGCGGCGACGCGGTGGTGGGGGCGGCCGTGGTGGGACGTGGCGACGGCGGCGGGGGGTGACCGGACGCGGCGAGCGGCGGTGGGGGCGGCCGTGGTGGGACGTGGCGACGGCGGCGGGGGTGACGCGACGCGGCGACGGCGGTGGGGGCGGCTGGGGTGGGACGTGGCGACGGCGTGGGAACGGCTGGGGTGACCGGACGCGGCGACGGGCGGTGGGGGGCCCGTGGTGGGACGTGGCGACGGCGGCGGGGGTGACGCGGACGCGGCGTGACGGCGGTGGGGGCGGCTGGGGTGACGGGACGGGCGACGGCGGTGTTGGGCGCTGGGGTGACGGGGGGGCGGCGATCGGTGAATTCCTGTTGTAGCGCGTCTGTTTTTCGTGTGTAGTCTTCAGGTGGACGGTTTGTACAACGTACAACTGTGCTATTAGTTCATGTGCAACATAACGTGATGTGCTATGGAGATACTTCTCTTGCAGATGTGTCATGTTGCCGCAATGGCATGCAGCCGTGTGTTCGTACACGTTTAAATTCGTTTCTGCCTTGCCCACGAAAGCTGAGTAATTGATCGATCTCGAATCTGCGGTGCTTGCTTGCAGCCTGTGGTCGTGTCGGGCAACCACAAGCTGTTGAACAGAGACCTGTGGGAGCCGGCCTCGTTCACTCGCGACTTCGGCGACGTGAAGAACGACCTCATCAACTGCAAGACAGGCGCCACGATCACGGACTACCCGATGAAACGTCTTCTGGGACGGATTCGAAAAGCTCACGAGTGAGTAGGGCGACCGTAGGGCAGCTGCGTGCGCTACAGGAGTTGACTCCGGCATCGAATAGCGATTGTATTACCGTCGGACTCCCCGATTTTGTATGCGCAGGATTCTGTGCAACTCTCTTGGCATTCGGCTATACATAACCAAGAACCCAGGGAGTCCGTTATACGCATTTGATCTTGAATCACGTGAGGTTCATTTCTCCTGCTTTCCTAGTTTCGATTTTTCTCTTGTGGTTGTTATGGTGGTGTGCTTGCAGTGCTACTTGCAAGTATTTTGGCAGTTCTGTTCAAGTGCGCAATCATGTATCGCAACCAGAGAGACGGGTACAAGATGGCGTTGCGCAAAAGTATGGCGTTATTCCCCGACCGCCGAGAGCGTTAACGGCCGGCCCTTCCGCGGACTGGCGCACGCGGGACCGCGGGTGTTGTATGTAGCATCCTCGGCGCTGCCCGCTATATCGAATTCGCTTGCGCTGAAGGAGGGCGGGCGGCGCGAATCCGTATAGCGGGAAGCGTAACATCGGCGCAGTTTTTGTGAGACGTACACGCTTGATTACGGCGACGACCTTGGGGGAGGGCATTTCTGCTGCTGCTGCTTTTGCTGCCTCCGCAGAGCGCGCGGCTGCAGCGCAGCTAGCAGGGACGCAAGTATTTGGTGCTGCTGCTGGTTTGCCACGCCAGCCACGCCGGCCACGCCCGGCACGCCAGCGCAGTGCTCGCACGACGTGCCATCACCAAGGCAGCGCGGGGTCAGGAGGTTGGTCGAAAACGTGGCACGTACGCAGCCAGGCGGCGCCGCTTTTGGAGATAGCATCTAGACCGCGCCCCCCACGTGGAGCGCCCGTACCAGACTTTCGTTAAAGCTCTGTGATAGACATAACGCTATACTCGCGCAGAAGCGCACGTCATCGCGTAGCGGCCATGAGCGAGCGTCGTCTCATCGCTGATTGACAGCATTTCTTGAGGTTTCTTGTAGGAGTCCACGACGTCTTAGCCATGAGGCGCGCCACGCCCCCAAAAAGCCCAAAAAAGTTTAGGGGCCGTTTGGAGATGGCCTCCTGCCGTCCATCGGGAAATGTCGTGTGGATTGGCGCCCAGTTTTCGCGGAAGTTCGTTTTCAATACCCCTGTCTAAGGTATCTGTCTAAGTGGACAAAAAGGGGCGGCGTATTTCGCTGTTGGGGGGCGCGGCTTCACCGCGAGCTGTGCGCTACGTGGCAAAACGGCGGGGCCGAAGTGCGTCGAGACTGGTGTATTTAATGTGATCATTCGTTTAAAATAGTTTATCATGCTTATAATTGATATATATATACTATATATATATATATAATATATTATATATATAATTGATTATAAGTGATTGATCATTGGGTTTAGTCATTGGTCATCGTCATTGCGTAAATAACCCTATCTTCACGATTCACTTCGCAGAACGGACAATCAAGGATGACAACGGTGAGTCGATACTGCTTAAGCTAAAGGATTGGCCACCAGGAGAGGATTTCTTTACCCTTCTACCTGATAGGTAAGTCTCTCCTGAGGTTTCCTACACACAGGTTCCCCTCCTCTTCTTCCTTCGATCAGGCAGCCAACCTCCCTATACAGACAGATACTCCTATAGCTGTGATCGTCATACGTATGTGGTGGATGTATTCACGGCCACCTGACACTACATTCCTGCTTCCTGCCTTGTATCAGACAGCAAACTTCCCTACCACACGGAACAGATGCTCTTATATATTGTGCCCATCATACGAATGTGGTGGATATTTTTACTGTCACTTGATACGTCCATGCTTTCTCCATTCCATCAGACAGCAAACCTCTCTACCACACAGGACAGTTGTTCTCATATATTGTATGTGACCATCGTATGCATTTGGTGGATATCTTCATTGTCACCTAATGTGTCCCTGCTTACTGCCTTGTATCAGACAGCAAACCTCTCTACCACACAGGACAGATGCTCCTATACCTGTGACCATCATACGAATTTGGTGGATATCTTCGCTGTCGCCTGATAGGTTTCCCTTCCCTCAGACAGCAAACCTCTCTACCACGCAGGACGGATGCTCCTATACCTGTGACCATCATACGAATGTGGTGGATATCTTCACCATCGCCTGTTACATCCACGCTTCCTTCCCTCTTTCAGGTTCGAAGACCTCATGTGCCACATTCCGATTCCTCAGTACACGCGCAGGGATGGTTGCTTCAACCTCTGCTCCAGGCTTCCAGAGATATTCGTCAGACCTGACCTCGGCCCGAAGATGTACAACGCATACGGTACTCACCCGACGACTCGCGATCGTTTTCTCTTTTGTTTTCGTTGCTTAACGCTCAGGGTCGTTTTCTTCGTGTTTTCGCTGCTTTCTTTTTCACCTTTTTTTCGTGCAGCACGTGGTGTTTATGCTGCTTAAAAATTGCTTTTGAAAATGTCTCGGTCGTAGAAATGGTCCTTTTAAGACTCATGAAAGACTCCCAAAAGAAATATTTAAAAATGACTTAAGTGGAGGAACCCTCTAATATGTGTGTGCGTGCGTGCGTGCGTGCGTGCGTGCGTGCGTGCGTGCGTGCGTGCGTGCGTGTGCGTGCGTGCGTGCGTGGCGTCGCGTGCGTGCGTGCGGGCGTGCGTGAGTGAGTGTGTGGATTAGTCATATTATATGTATATTATCATGTAATAAATATAATAAGTATAGTATATTTATTGCGGAGCGGCAGGTTCGCGATGTTTCCATCGAGTGAAGGGGCGACGAATCTGCATCTGGACAATCTCGGACGCGGTGAACGTGAATGTGTAACGTCGGCATCCCGACGGATGACCCGTTACACGCGACCCACCGCGCAGGTTCGTAGCTCGTCGCGACGCCTCCTCCGCCTCCGCATATCCTTCGTTGCTGACGCCCCGCCTCGCCAGCCTGCCCGTCGTTGACATCGCCGCCTGCCGCCCCTGCTCTCTGTCGTTGACGCACCGGCCTCCACCCCTGCCCTGTCGTTGACCGCCCGCCTCCACCGCCTGCCTCGTCGTTGATATTCCTGCCTCCACCCGTCCGTCGTTGACCCCCCCCCACCACCGCCTCCACCCCTGTATCGTCGTTGACCCCCCGCCCACTCTTGCCCCGTCCTTGATCCCAGCCTCCACCCCGTCTCGTTGTTGACCTGGTAATGTGATTCCTGGTGTGTAATTCTTATCATCTTATAGTTAATTCTAACTGTTACTGGTAATACTGATGGTGCTGCTGGCTGCTGCTGCTGCTCTGCTGCTGCTGCTAGCTGGTGGGTGGTGTGGTGGCTGCTGCTGCTGGCTGCTGCGCTGCTGCTGCCTGGTGTGTGGTGGTGGTGCTGCTGCTGCTGCTGCTGCTGGTGGTGGTGGTGGTGGTGCGCTGCTTGCTGCTGCTGCTGCTGCTGCCTGCTGCTCCCTGCCTGCCTGCTGCTGCTGCTTGCTGCTGCTGGTGGTGGTGCTGCTGCTTGCGCTGCTGCTGCTGGCTATTACTGCTATATTACTCTAGTTGTGGGCTGCTTGCTCTCTGCTGGGGTGGTCTGCTGCTGCTACTGGCTGCTGCTGATGCTGTAGCTACTCTCTTCTATTATTATGTATCATCATTTACAAGCATCAATTATTGGTTATTAATTGTTAAAATACAGAGGCGAATTCAGTGCTGTGGAGCATGGCGGATGCTGATATCTTATGCGGGCGCGCTGCTGCGACAAAAGATGAAGTACCTGGGCGCCCTCCTGCACAATATTTTGCGGCAGAAAGATGCTGACAAATACTCACTGCTCAGGAAGGTCAGTGTACCTGTGATATTCGATAATGACAGCACGTATGTGTGTACATGCGCGAAATGAAGTTTGACGACAAAGTCATCTCTTGTCTCTCTCGTCTCTCTCTCTCTCAGAGTCTCTCTCTTCAGTCATCATGCTCCTCTCCTCGTCTCTCTCTCATCTTCTCTCTCTCTGCATCTCTCCTGCCTCATCGGTCCTCTCTCCTCTCTCCTCTCATCAGTCTCTGCTCTCTCTCCTCTGCTCTCCTCATCTCTCTCTCTGCCTCTCCTCTCTCTCTCATCTCCTCTCTCTCTCTCTCTCCTCTCTCTCTCTGCTCTCGATCTCTTCCCTCTCNATATATATATATATATATTATTGCGGCGGCAGGTTCGGCGATGTTTCCGAGTGAAGGGACGACGAATCTGCATCTGGACATCTCGGACGCGGTGAACGTGATGGTGTACGTCGGCATCCCCGACGACGACCCGCTACACGACCACCGCGAAGGTTCGTAGCTCGTTGACCCCCCCGCCTCTGCATATGCCTCGTTGTTGACCACCCGCCTCCACCCCTCCCTCGTTGTTAACCCCCCGCCTCCGCCCCTGCTCCGTCGTTGACCACCGGCCTCCACCCCTGCCCTGTCGTTGACCCCCTGCCTCCACCCTTGTCTCGTCGTTGACCCGGTAATGTGATTCTGGTGTGTAATTCTTATTCTTATCATTAATTCTACTGTTACTGGTAATACTGATAGTGCTGCTGCTGCTGCTGCTGCTATTACTGCTGGTGGTGGTGCTGCTGCTGCTGCTGCTATTACTGCTACTATTACTGCTGTTGCGACTGCTGCTGCTGGAGGTGGTGCTGCTGCTGCTGCTGCTGCTGCTGTAGCTACTACTATTATTATTATCATCATCACAATCATCATTATTGTTATTATTGTTAATAATACAGAGGCGATTCGTGCTGTGGAGCATGCGGATGCTGATATCTTTATGCGGGCGCGGCTGCGCGACAAAGATGAAGTACCTGGCGCCCTCTGGCACATATTTGCCGCAGAAGATGCTGACAAGATACGTCAACTGCTCAGGAAGGTCAGTGTACTCTGTGATATTCGATAAATGACCGCACGTATGTGTGTACATGCGCGAATGGAAGTTTGACGACAAGTCATCTCTCTCTATCTCTCTCTCTCTCTCTCTCTCTCTCTCTNTACTCGACAGCTACCCTGCGGCAGCAGACGCTCTAGCGATGAGTACGGCGTCGACCGGCTACCTGCATCGTGACAGTTCCTCGCGGCGACTGCGTCCTTCCATACGTCCTGGGCTTCGGGGGGGGGGCGCGCTCCCACACGGTGCACTGATCCGGCGCCGCTCAGACCCCCGACACCGAGACTTGGACACCCCAGGAAGGGGCGCGGAAGCACAAAAAAGAGCGGGTGACGCTAGTAGTAGAGAAAACGGCCGGGAGAAACACGGGGCGGAGCCATCCAGAGGAGGCAAGCGAGAAAAAAAGGGGTGACCTGGGGTGGGTGAGGGGCAGTTGAGGGGGCGGGAGCATCGCGGGGCGCCGGGAGGGGGGGGGAGCGGGGGGGTGGACCTGGGGGGGGGGGCCCCCCCCCCCCCCGCTGGGGGTGCGAGCGCGTGGGGGGGCGGCGCAGGAAGGGGGAAGTCCCGCGACGGGGGGGCGGCGGGGCGGGCGGGCGAGGCGGGCGCGGGGGCGCGGGCCCCGGCTCGCTCGGCGGGGCGTGTCCAGCGGGCAGGGGCGGGGAGGAGGCCGGACGTACACCATCACGGGTTCACCGAGGGGGTATCCCTGGGGAGGGGCTGATCTGTGTGTGAGCTGAGGGCGGAGAGGGGGCATCCCGGGGAAGGGGGTGACCTGTGTGAGGGCGGAGAGGGGACATCCCGGGGAAGGGGGTGACCTGTGTGAGGGCGGAGAGGGGACATCCCGGGGGAGGGGGTGACCTGTGTGAGGGCGGAGAGGGGGCATCCCGGGGGAGGGGGTGACCTGTGTGAGGGCGGAGAGGGGGTGATCTGTGTGAGGGCGAAGAGGGGGTGATCTGTGTGAGGGCAGAGAGGGGGGCATCCCGGGGGAGGGGGTGACCTGTGTGAGGTTACCATGACGGTGCTAACCCTTGACACGCGCGGGTGGGGCATCTTCAGAGAGCGGGGTGATGCACATTATTGGGGGGAGGGGGTGAGCTGCATGTGGGTGGGGCATCCCTGGCGAGAGGGGGTGATGCACGCTGACGGGTGTGGGCACCTCCAATTATGTCATTACGTTAACTTACGTTTCATTATACAATATATTACATGTATTATACAGCAATTTAACCATGTAACGCGCTACGATTAGCTACATTATTTCATAAAACATTTTAACACGTTCAACGCGTAACACGAGTATATTCGTTCGAACCTGCAAAACGCACGACCGCGAAACACGAGTATACTCGTGGCAAAAATAAAAAATAAAAAAAAATAAAAATTTGGAACGTTTACTATGTTCTCTTATAGATGGCAGGGGCTATACGCTTAGCAATTCAATAGCGTCACTGTATAAACCCCAGTAGTAGATGACATAACTTATACAATACATTACTGTTGTTTGGAACGTTATTTTGGGAGTTTTTGGGACTGAGGTAATGTTTTTAGTTCACCTCGCCAAAGGGCGTTTGACCGCCGTGTGTTGTGAAGTCGTTTTTATGTCTGAAAGTTGTGTTTGATTTGATAGATCACGGGTGATAGATTCCGGTGTTGTTTTGATGTCTGAGAGTAAGTTTATATCTATATTATACTAGCCACTAATTATAAATAATTTTATAGCTAGTTAAACCTGCCAAAAACATTTTGTGTAATAGGTGACTAAGCGGTAAAAACGCGAAAATCTCAGCACAGGGCGGTAGGTGCATTGTTAACCCAGGCAGCGTTGAACGTGTTAAGAGAAATCTCTTACACGGTGCATTTGGTAAGCGATGAGGAATCGATTTTAAAATATCGAATCGGATCACTCGTCGAACTAGCCATCTCACCTAATCTTAACGACAACTTGCGCTTCGATCGATTCGTTTGTTCGCGACGCGTCGTGGCGTAACGTGGTGATCATTTCGCGTCTTCGACCCCTGCAGGTCCGTAACCTTCACAGCTGCATCAAGGTCGCGGAGGACTTTGTGTCACCAGAGGGCATCGGCCACTGCTTCGCGCTCACGCAGGAGTTCAGGGAGCTGTCGGACACGCACACGAACCACGAGGACAAGCTGCAGGTGAGAGCCGCGAGCACGCGCGCTTGTTTCTCCGTCCGATCGCCGTGCTGGTCGGCGCCCCTCTGGTGGCGCAGGCGCACGTAGCCGCTCGTCGGCCACTAGTCGCTTGCACATAATGCACCGGCCGAATGATATAGCAAGAACACTAAGTGAGATTAATCACTGCTACAGCTGCGATTAGTACCCCCTCCACACGCACGCACTCCCATCTGACACTCGGCACCGTGTAGCATCGTAGGTGAGCTCACGCAGTAAGACGCACGTCATCTTTGCAGATAAAGAACATCATCTACCATTCGATAAAGGACGCCGTCAGCGTGCTGCTGCACGAAGAGGAGAGCAAGGGTGGCAGCGTTCCGGCGAAGGTCTGAGCCGATCGACCGCGCGGTCCCCGCATTCTTCCAGTCTGCCGTCGCCGTTCTGTCAGTCGATGGGATCCGTGACAAACTGCGACTAGTCATGCTTCTGTCGGCGGTCGACGCGGCAGCGGCAGCAGCCTTGGTGCCAGCAGTGTGCTCTGCGACGAGAGGCCAGTATCGTTTCGGCTGAGCGCGGAGGGTCGATCGTGAGCCATAGCGGGGTTAGGCGTAGCGACGTAGCGGGTTATAGGATGTGATTTGTCGAGGTTGCGTCGGCGTCCTGTGGTTGGCAATGCGCCAGCGTCGCTTCTCCCAGTTTTGTTTTTCTCGCGAGTGTTCGTCTCCGAGGTTTCGGGTTCTTTCGCGGGTTTGAACAAACAGAAGTAAGGTGAGGTTGAGAGGCCTCAAGAGAGCATGTGTGCATTACGTGTGTGTACGTGCGTGCGCATGCAATAAGTGCATTTGTCTGTGCCACAGCAGTTATCAATCAGAACTGTACGTGTATAAACTTTGGATCGTTAGCAATATAGTGAATTCGTTTTAGGTAGCAACTTGTATGAATAAAGTCAGAGACTATGTGATGTTATCAACGGCTTGAATGTGGTTACATGCTCTATACGGGAGGTGGATTTGTAGAGTGGGAAAAAGTGGATATATATATGTATAATATGTATATCAGCAGTGAATACAACAAAATTAAATTGCTGATATATATATAAATATGTATATATATATATATATACATGGCAGATAATTAGCCAGATTAATTAACCTTATAGTAAAGGTCTTTTGGAAAAAGGTATTGTTAGTAGAGACCTCAGTAAGGTTGCATGGCCCTGCTTGTGAAGTATGTACGGGCACTCAGCAAATGAGACTAACGATTATAAGCTATGTACATGAATTACGGTCTGCTGGGTTTTTATTTTAGATCATGTTTATTTACCTCGATATGCCCTTTAAAGGTGCATTTCCTTTAGTTTAGTAGTTGACCATCATGAAATAGTAGTCGCGTTTGTTACTCATACACGTGTAGGTATACGTGTATTGCTATGTAAACATCGCTGTGTACTTGGATATGTGGTATGTGTTTCGTTTTCCTCTCGATAAATTGTATGCCATGATGTTTTTCCCCCCATTAAAGTAATTTTGTAGTGACACAGGATGGTTTATCTGAAGCCGACTGTCACCTCTCTGTAAACGAAAAATGCATGTTCTGTGACATATTCTCTTGTCTGTGAAGTTTTGATACACCTCTCAGAATGTAAACAATAAAATTTAATTGAAAATAATTGCATTCGATTTGGCATTCTATTAACAGGTTCCAATGTCCAACACTTGTAATAATACTTTAATTGTCATTTCTATTCCATACATAACTTCACTAATTATATCAGAGCAGTCATCTTACTCAGTGCCCAAAGTCACTATGTTTACTCATTTATTTGAGAAATGAAAGTGTCAATGACACTAGCTCACCTTGGGTGTGATAGAAGAGGGAGGGGGGATATATAAAGCAAGAGTATATATGGGAGAACTCCCATTATATAGCATGTCTCCCATTATATACTCTTGATAATGATATATGCATAAGTTTTTAATGCGAAAATAAATGTTTCAGATCTGAAAGTCTGAAATCTTGATGAGAGATGGCGCTTTGCCTAAATGATCGCCATTTTGGTTTTCGAATATCGCGCAAATAAAAACAATAAAATATTCCAGTCAAATTACTGTAATGAAGAATCTAAAACACAATATTACACGTATATAGGTATGATTGTAGAGTTGTTAACCAGTTAGACGAAATAAATGTAATACGACGTCATCTCTCCCATAGGAGTAACAACTGTTTTGGGGCTAGCCTTACACATTCACATACCAAAATTTAACAAAATTGAATGAATTTAGATGACCATTTTCATTTTTGCCAAAAAGTGTGCGTGGTTCAAAAGTAGGTCGACTGGCGTGCTCCAAAATAGGACGTTCAAATCTTCCATAGGAATAACAACTGTATGCAATTTGAAACATGTGGGTCAAACGGTTCTTGAGTTGTCGTTGACTGTAGGCAGACACTGAAATGCATAGTGAAATTGGCAAAATCTACCTAATTTGCATAATAAAAAAACAAAACCTGTGTGATATGTTTTGGAGCCAGTCCTCATTCATTTACATACCAGAAATGAGCAAAATCCAGTGAACCTGAACTGACTTATGGCCATTTCCATTATTGCCAAAAAGTGGACGTGGCTCGAATGTAGGTCGACTGGCGCGCTCCAAAATAGGACGTTCAAATCTCTCCCATAAGAGTAACAACTATATGCAATTTGAAACATGTGGGTCAAACTGTTCTTGAGTTATCGTTGACCGTAGCCAAATGTTGACGGACGGACGGACGGACGGACGTACGACGGACGACACCCCATGGCAATAGCTCATCTTGACGATGTCAAGGCGAGATAAAAATTGTGGACTCTGCTAAATTTCCTAATTAGTAGCACTTGTTTTTATAAAAAAATGTGTTTCTTTGTCATTGTGATAGGGTCTGTGGAGAATACTCCACAGGAGAATGATAATAACTCATCTGTTTCGTTAATAACAATTACTTCATTTATTAATCAACATTTGATTTCTGGTACGTCGCACATAATCGCTGGGACTAGTTCCTGTGCTATCCTATAGTCTGCACAACTAAATAAATACTATTGCATACGGCCAACAATCTATATTTATTATTAACAATATAATTCTTACCCAATTTGATTCATGATAACATAACTGACTAGTCATAGAACAGCTCTACATGATTGCTACCATTCTCTTAGTGCATTGCTAAAGGACAAAGTATTAAAGGCATACTAGGTCCATTGATTATGCAATGTTGACGAATGCTAGGGTAACTGGCACCTTGTGTAGTTAATAAGTACATAACCTTATAGCCAAACGCGTATTAGTTTGTCCAATATCACTGCTGGTTACATTACAAGCAAGACTTGAAATCGGTTGTTGATATTCATTTACATGCCGTAAATGTCATCCAGGAGTCAAGCGATGACGTAAACATTTGTGCGGCCCGTATGTTTTGGACGCCAGGTGAAATGGAGGTGTCAGCAGTGTAACCACGACCACGGACTAAACATGAAAAAGGAGTAAAACACACGTACTAAGCACGGACGCACATGGACAGCCCTGACAAAAATTTCCTTATCACGAGCGTCCGTGTTTTACGAAATCACTGATGATAGCATTGCGTACGGCCGAGCATGCGTGCGAAAATGTCCGGTGCACTATAAATCTGTACCACACCCACTTCGCTGGCAGCGGTTTGAAACTGTAAACAACTGATTTCTTGGACTGCGGATTTCAATTAGACATTTCTTAGTAACGCTGAGAGGGTCTATGTCCCCCGGGATACTGCCAGAACGTACCCTGGTACTATCTAATATGCCGGACCGTACCTCGCCTACTCCACTAACGAGTCTAGGGAGTCGCCTACGCCTACTCCCTAACCCTAATCCTAACCATATCAAATAGTGACCAGGGTACGTTCCGGCAGTACCCTGGGGGACATAAACCCTGAGCCTTAGTAACCAGCAGTGATATTTGACAAACTAATACGCGTTTGGATGTAAGGTTATGTACTTATTAATTACACAAGGTGCCAGTTACTCTAGCATTCGTCAACATTGCATAATCAATGGGCCTAGTATGCCTTTAAGTATAGAAAGGGAGGTCGTAAAATAGAAAGAGTATTGAATGTAGGTAGTATCCAAACAGGATGCGGCAAGAAAAAAATAATTTAACATTAACAATACATGTAACAAGTTACCCACCTGGTAGAAAAGTAACTACACCATAGAAAGTATAGACACTTACATGGGTGACCCGATTCTAGTTATTTTTAATCGATACAGAACAAATATTGAGCAGAGGTAGCCAATCCAACATATTCGATTTCCAGAAGCAGAGCCCCTCCCCTCACCAGACCGAATTGGACTTACGACATCATGAAAGGATATTACTCATTATCATTAAAAGTACTACATCCTCGTTTACGCGCACAATGTCACTTTCAGTTCTCTGTTAGTTTTTGGCGTTAATTCTGCACTGGCTACTGTGGCTAGTAATAGTTGGACAATGCTTAGACCTCTTCTAGCTCAACTAGCACACCGTTGCAGTCCTTTGGATGCAGAAACATGACTGGCTTGTTGTGTGCTCCGATTTTTGGCTCTTTTCCAAGTGTCCGGATATTGTGAGCCTTGGCGTCTGCAATAGCTGCATTGATGTCACTCACCTGAAAGTCAAGAAATGATCAGTGACACATCAACTTCACCTGGGCAGTTCTAACCCATATTCAAATAATTTACTCGTGCTACGTTATTTTCACATACATCACACGTATCAGCCAATAACTTTAAATGTTGTAAAAGAAAACTAATCTATGAAAACTAAAATTGAAAATAAAGCCATCCACATATAACCGAAGTGCTATGTATATATTATGCACTGGAGTTGTAAACACAGCGTGTGAAGTCAACACATTGATGGGACATGAGCATATTCCGCTTGGCTACATACCCAACCTATACCACTGTCACTAGTTACTTGGTGTATACCTTGGAAACGTAGCACAAATTCGTGTTTTAGTTCTTCTTTCATGATCATTGTCTTTCCATCATGACACGAAGTCAAGATGGCATCACTCCCTTCTAAATCGTGCAAGTTGACAGACATGGATGTATAATTATTCTGCTGCTATGTAGAGAGCCATGGGAGTGAAGTCTTACCTCCAGACAGATGTGGTGCATTCCGCCCATCTTGTTCTTTTCCAAGAATGCACTGATTGGACTGTTCTCACCAAGTGGATGCAGGAGCTGCAACATGCACCCATCACATTATCGTACGAGCAACCAACCTATCCATCCGTGCGAGATAAGCACGACCTCTCTAAACAATATTGCTAGGTTGGATCAGCTATACCGGTTTATCAGCGTGTTAAATGGCTGCCAAATTGCATGAAAAGACACCCTGAAATTTGCATGCCATGCAAGAATACCTAAGACTGAGATTTCAAATTACTCACTGATAAAGTAACGTTGACTAGATATCAGTTAACACAATTTTAAAACAATCACACCAAGCACTGTTTAAATGAACCCAATGTATTTCCATCGTGTTATACCACAGCAATACATTATGTAAAATACAGCTAGTTCCCAATCATATACCAATAAATATAATACTTCACCTCGATTTTCGTTTCTCCAAGGGTCACAAAGACTGTATATACTCCATGCTCTTTCTGGGGCTAAATAGATAACACAAGTGGACAGGCATGCACGTTACATCAAAACTCAATGAAATAATGATAAATTCAATCAAACTAAATATTTAATCAATAATAATAACTTTATTAATCATATTTATTTTGATGGATATCATTAGCTATCCTATTCTTCTCTCAAAGAAGTGAGTATTTTCCATAATTCTCTGTTTGTTTGTTATCCTGTTTATTCTGTTTATTCTGTTGAATCCTGGTCATTCTGTTTATTCTGCTTGTTTATGCTGTTGTTTGTTTGTTATCTGTTCACCTTGTTTGTTATGAAGCATCGTAAAAGCTTCACAAAAACTAACATACACACTGGCGATGTGTGCGCGCACTGTACTGCTGCTAGACCCTTACTCAGCTTTACCAAGTACTGACACTTGCACCAACAAAGCATGCGGTGGCTAGTTGTTCTTACACTTACTTCTTCGCATCAACAGATATATATTGTTGTTCTTAGACATACTTCACACCACCAATAGGATCAGCTTGACGTATAACTGACAAACCCACCATACGTTCACCGACAGTTGCTCCCAGTACATCCCTATAGAAGTCCATGGCAGCCTCGAGGTTGGGGCAGGCGATCGCTACGTGGTTCAGTTTTCCCAACTTCCACAACTTCTTCGGCATGTTCTAGAATCCGGAAAAGAAATTTTCCGAGTGCACTATACTTTTACTATGTACATGATGTATAGTCGAGTGAGATGCACGAATCTGCTTTTGTTTGAACTGTAATGAGTCCCTATATTAGTTCCACATAATACATTCATGAACGTAAACATGTCGATCACAACAAAACCCCAAGTTTAGTGGATTCAAGAATATAGATGGTCTCCTTTGGCGTATAGTTTAGGTATGGATTTTTCTGTAGATTCTTCAGTATTTAGGCCTATACTCACTTGTTGCAGTCATTAATTCGCACTGCCACAGGACTGGCAGGATAGTGACAGGCTTCACGGGTGGAGTTACTACAGTACAGTATATATAAAGGAAGGCCCTCCTATTTACTAAAATTGTGTGAAAAGGAAAGAAAAATGATATACTAACCTGAGTTGACACATTTCGGAGATGGGTGAAACATCCACTGACCTATGTAAACAAAAATAGTATACATCATCAGGTGGAAATTAAGAAAAAACACCGTTTTGATGGGAGGGGAACCATGGCATGGATGGGGGAATTACCAGCCAGCCATTCAATGATTCATTGTAGCCACATTTCGTTTATCATATCTA
>NW_014577309.1:233306-238685 GCF_000485595.1 Priapulus caudatus | reverse complement strand
TCCTAACCCTAACCCTAAACCTAACCCTAACCATAACCATAAACCTAACCTTACCCTAATCCTAACCCTAACCCTAACGCCAAAAAGGGGCTTCAACGACCGACGGCTACCGTACCTCCAGCCACTGCGTTTTTTATTTAAGTGAGTGCTAACATATGTCTTTGACGGCTTCACTACTCAGCTCTAGCCATGGGAGTATGCGGTGTGCCGTGTAGGTGGTTGGGGTGGGATTCACATGCCTAACTGCTCTAGATTTTGCTGAAGAATGAAAAATGTGCACAATGAATATCATATGAAATAAAAGTTGCCCAAAATTAAACAATAGTGCAAAAATCATGATTGGTACCTGATGAACTTTCATATATACAAACTGTGTACGACTTTGTACTGGTGTGAAGGAATTAGGTGTGTTAGTAGGTTATGTTCGCCTAGTTCAAGCTTGCTATGCAGTTACCCCTTCTTTGTGTTCGATATTTCCATAGTTCAATTGACACTATGTATTATTTACTCGTGTTTGTTTTTGTGCCTAAAGTTTGTTGCAGGGTCTGCAGGGGCGGAAGTAAATCAGACTGGTGTACACAATGTGCCAGGAATATCAGCAATGGTAATTAATTAGATTAATTATGGTGAAAGTGCTTTCCCCAGCAGTTAACTTTTAAATAGCATATTCATGTCACGGATCATTGAGTAGACATGTATTAAAAATCGACTTCTAAAGGTATGCATTACTATACAGGTGGTTTTAATAAATATTTCTATCTGGTTTTATTAGAATTTAGAGTGTACGATTTCAAAATGTCAAACTCGTGTACTTAACAGTGCCGAAACACATCTAAGTAGTATTTATTGATTTATTGAGCCACATTTGTTCATTCACGTTTAGTCTAACTATACTGCTTGTACTTCATTGGTTTTGCAGGGTCCAGGAATGAACTATGACCCTCAAAAGCAGATGGTGATGATGATGAACCAGATGCAACACATGGCCTCAGCAATGGGCATCGAGCTTCCAGCAAACAACGTATGATACGTGCACACATTTATTTTTATGACAGTAACACATGTGTTATTGGTTTTTAGTTCTTGGTGACATGCTATCACCTGTGTAGCTTAACGTTAGTGCTAGCAATATTAGTATAAAAGGTATGTAACCATAACATCAGTTCCACGCTTGGATTTCTGTGCCTTGTCATTTTAAAATAAAGATTATTTTCACACTTACATATTGATCATTAGCATGTAGCAGTATGTAGAACATTGTAGATTTAACTTCACAAAAGATACATTTAGAATTCATGCAGGGAATAAAATTGTTATGAGGTCTTCCAAAATGAATCTTTGTAAGATGTGTTCTACACCTTTACCTAGCCAAAATTAGAGGTGTTTGGTCGATTGTATACCAATTATTAGCTCATTTGACGTAGTCAGATGCAGCTTGTAGAATCGCATGATTGTCCGTGAGTGCGTGCGTGCGTGCGTGCGTGCGTCCGTCCGTGCGTCCGTCTGTCAACAGTTGGGCACAAATCTAAACGGCTCGACGTACGGATTCGAAAGTCGGGACGTGGGGGGGTAATCCGAAAACGAGTTGGGATGTCGAAGATGGGGGTCAAAGGTCAAAGGTTAAGAGGTGTAAAAGAAGGTCTTCTCCCTTCTCCCCTTCCTCCTCCACCAGCTTCTCCCTTCTCCCCTTCCTCCTTCTCCCCCTCCTCCACCACCTTCTCCCTTCCTCCCTTCTTCCTCCACAAGCTTCTCCCTTCTCCCCCAGCTTCTCCCTTCTCCCCTTCCTCATTTTCCACTAGCTTCTCCCCCTCCTCCTTCTCCACCAGCTTCTCCCTTCTCCCCCTCCTCCTCC
Source organism: Priapulus caudatus (assembly GCF_000485595.1). Lineage (NCBI taxonomy): Eukaryota > Metazoa > Priapulida > Priapulimorpha > Priapulimorphida > Priapulidae > Priapulus > Priapulus caudatus. The sequence goes on along the minus strand of NW_014577309.1, from coordinate 236,833 downwards.
ACCAGCTCCCTTCTCCCCCTCCTTCTCCCCTTCCCCCTTCTCCACCAGCTTCTCCCCTTCCTCATTCTTCACTAGCTTCTACCTACTCCACCTACTAGTACTACTCTAAACTTCCTCCTCCCTCCCCCTCCCTTCCCCCTCCCTACACTGCTCCTTCGCTACCCTGTACCAGAACTACGAGAGTGCTGACGATGTTCCACTGATACGCCCGAAATGACGATAGACCTGATGTTTACCCATAACGTTAATGATTACCGCTCCTGATCGTAACGGCCGCTAGAGGGCCTACTCACCAGAGCGTTAACCCCTTACTATATGAAAGTGGGTGGCTGCTGACTGAGCCTAAGTCAGACATGCCAATGAGTGAGCAGGTCGCAGCGACTGTGAATAGGTCGTCCAATTAGCAAGCAGGCTTTTGCCTGACGTCATTTCTCAAGTTATTCAAGTTGAATTTATAACTGCAATTAGTGCACGCTTCTGCCAAAGCCATTAACTAGATTGTTTCCATTCATCAGGTATACGCCTGAGGCAAAGTTTTGCCGTATTTACTTCTGTACGCTCGATTGCTTGCCGCTAATCCGATTCCCCGCCATAAGTCAAACACCGTTTTCGGTCGATCGATAACGAGGCTCGCGAACCGCTCACGCGGCGCTCACTTACAGGCGTTAGTGTAGCCGTGCGGAACATAACGACTGTATTATACAGGTTAGTTTACCCATGCCATGGGCCATAGACCCTATCAGCCTCACTCGGAGGCACTTCCACTGCTGTTGGTAGTGGTAGTGGTACTGATGCTCATAGGGTAGACCTATGTCCCCCAGAGTACTGCCGGAACGTACCCTGGGTACGGTCCGGTATACCAGAACGTACCCTGGTAACTATCTAGCTGATATAGTTAGGGTTAGGTTTAGGGTTAGGGTTAGGGAGTAGGCGTAGGCGACTCCCTAGACTCGTTAGTGGAGTAGACGCGGTACGGTCCGGCATATTAGATAGTAGGCCTACTAGTAGTATTTAGTACCAGGGTACGTTCCGGCAGTACCCTGGGGGACATAGAATGATAGACCCTATCAGCGGTAGGCCTACTGTCAGTGTCAGTACTGAGTACTAGTAGTACTAGTACCTAAAATAACATTAGAATATAAAAATTTTTAGGGCACAATTTATTGCTATTGACTATTCTGTGTATTGGTCTATACTAGTACTACTACTACTAGCAAGAGCTAATAATACCTAGAGCAGTGCTTCTCAACCTGCGGCACGCGTGCCGCATGCGGCACAGTGAGCGTCTGAGTGCGGCACAGCTAGCTGGCCGCACTAAGATGACGTAACACATTCTCACATAGGGTTGCCAGTAGCGGATCGCTGCCGCAGGGCTATAGCACATGATCCCATAGAATAATCTAAGCAAATGGTCCGGCTGATGTGACCAAAAATTTATCCCCAAAACGTAAAATGATCGGGCTTTTTAACACTTATATATCACGATGAAAAACTTTTTTGTTTCAGCGGTGACCTAGCATTTTTATGGCTTTATTGAAAGGACCATGAAATGTCCTTTCTGCTGACATGCGAAGAGTAAGTGTCGGATAACCTTTTGACCCTCACGAGGAGGTTAAACATGGATTTGTTTACTGTCTGTTAGAAAGAATTTGACTGCGCGGGTTTGCTAGTAGAATCTATACATGCCTGGTTGTATGAGGCTACAATGTCACAGTGAAATTTCAAAAAGCTAAATTTGGTTGAAGAAGGTTTATGCCTCCTTAAATCGTATAATTTCTATGGCATTCTATACGTGTCAGTATGTTACATGTAACGTATGCCACTGCCAGTGGCCACGCACGTGCATGTGGCGGTGATAGTAGGCCTACTGTGTAGTTTTTGCCTGCGTTAATTGGTTACAGGTGGCAGCTCTCTATTGCAGCCTGTAGGCTTGCGTAGGTAAATGATGAGTGCTTACCTATTCTGTCTGCAAATAGTTGTTGCTACTACGTACGATGGGAGCTTCCATCTTTAATTCTGAAGACACTTAAACGTACGCGCCATCTCGTGGCAACTTCATCATAACGATCCCAACGAACATTCCTTTTGAGAAGCGTTCCGATACCATCCTGTGCATTCCACTGTTCGGCGTGTATGTGAACACATTTGGACTCCAGGGTTTACTAGAATCCCACCACTCCACCACAGAGTCACCGCAGTAGACGTTAGATGAGCGCTGTCGCTCTGCGGCACTTGTTGATTTATTGAGCCACATTTGTTTATATCACGTTTAGTCTAACTATATGCTTGTACTTCATTGGTTTTGCAGGGTCCAGGAATGAACTATGACCCTCAAAGCAGATGGTGATGATGATGAACAGATGCACAACAATGGCCTCAGCAATGGGCATCGAGCTTCCAGCAAACAACGTATGATACGCTCACACATTTATTTTTTATGACAGTAACACATGTGTTATTGGTTTTTAGTTCTGGTGACATGCTATCACCTGTGTAGCTTAACGTTAGTGCTAGCAATAATTAGTATAAAAGGTATGTAACCATAACATCAGTTCCACGCTTGGATTTCTGTGCCTTGTCATTTTAAAATAAAGATTATTTTCACACTTACATATTGATCATTAGCATGTAGCAGTATGTAGAACATTGTAGATTTAACTTCACAAAAGATACATTTAGAATTCATGCAGGGAATAAAATTGTTATGAGGTCTTCCAAATGAATCTTTGTAAGATGTGTTCTACACCTTTACCTACGCAAATTATAGGTGTTTGGTCGATTGTATACCAATTATTAGCTCATTTGACGTAGTCAGATGCAGCTTGTAGAATCGCATGATTGTCCGTGAGTGCGTGCGTGCGTGGCGTGCGTGCGTCGTCCGTGCGTCCGTCTGTCAACAGTTTGGGCACAAAATCTAAAACGGCTCGACGTACGGATTCGAAAGTCGGGACGTGGGGGGGTAATCCGAAAACGAGTTGGGATGTCGAAGATGGGGGTCAAAGGTCAAAGTTAAGAGGTGTAAAAGAAGGGGGAACATTCCCTCCTTAACTTAAGGTATAGGGAGGAAATTCAGAATTGCGGCACAAATCTAAACGGCTCGAACTAGGCTCGTGATAGTCGGTGTATAGCATCATGGTAGGAAAAGCCACCACTGTGCTGAAATTGGAGGTCACAGGTCAAAGGTCAATGGGGCACAGGGCAGATTTCTAGAAATTTTCTAAGGACATGGTCTGACGGAGCGATTGGAAAACTTTTTTGTTTCAGCGATGACCTACCATTTTTATGGCTTTATTGAAAGGACCATGAAATGTACTTTCCGTTGACATGCGAAGAGTAAGTGTCAGATAACCTTTTGACCCTCAAGAGGAGGGTTAAACATTGATTTGTGTCACAATGCACCATAAAACAGGAGTTTCAGGCACTCGATTTGTATCAACCAATGGGATTTGGGAGGTATGCAGAATGCAGAAGGTTGCTGAAAAGATGTGGCATATCTGCGCCTAACAAAGGTGTCACTACGCACGACG
>NW_014577309.1:226543-232216 GCF_000485595.1 Priapulus caudatus | reverse complement strand
ACATGGACATCTCACTATCTTTCTGACAAAATTCCACAACTTCTACACAGTATTTATACTGTTATCCTCAAACGGTCAGCACTCATTGAATTTATATTCATAATCCATGTCGCAGTGCGCGCACGCGTAATTCACCAGATATTTGGGCCCAAAACGCAAAGCAGCTATGAGCCACATAGGTGCAGTATTTATTAACGTATTAACTGTAAAAGTATTTATACACTTATGCTGCTGGGCACACACTCATCCAAATTTCCTATTGCCACAAGAGGCAAAAAAGTTAGAACCACGGACTTAAATATAGGGAGCAAAAGCCAGAATGCCGGCACAAATCTAAACGGCTCGACCTAGGCTCGTATAGTCGGTGTATAGCATCATGGTAGAAAAGCCATCACTGTGCGAAATTGCGAGGTCACAGGTCAAAGGTCAATGGGCACAGGGCAGATTTTAGACATTTCTAGGAACATGGTCTGACGCACTTCTCGGTTCCACTCCTAACCTTCTATACGGGCTCTCATATCGGGATAAGACTAGACCTTGCGCTTTTTTTCTAGCCTGGTCCCTCACTATAGGCCCGGAGCGCTAGCATGTTTATGGCTTTATGAATAACCGAGACAACTGTCCTTCATGCGCTCGTGGGATGAATTCTATGCTTGCTTGACGATATACCGATTCGCGAACGATTAATGGTTTGTGTCAAAACCTTATTTACCCTCAAAAGACAGGACCGCGGTCCTACGGTGTTGATCCATCCAGCATGAAAACATGATGTTACTTTCGTTAGGAGAATGCTGCGACTGCCGATTTTCATCCAGAAAAACCTGCTCCACTCACAGGCCTCGGAAATGTACTTCGCATGCATCACCAATCGTCACACGGATAGAAATCGCAACATAGTACCAACACAACGCACACATTCGCGCCAGCCGAATATAACAATTGAATGCTCCGTAAATCGTATGAATATCAGCGGGAATTGCAGTCAAGCGTAAAGTTAACAAGTGTATAGTACGCATAGTAGGTGCGTCTTAACCCAGTTGCATCGGCTGTTTCCGTGGAGTGCTAGAAATAATCACAGGCAAACTCCGATGCTGGCGGTATGAAGCCGCCCACTCATCCGCCAAGAAAATATCAACTAGGGACGTTTTGCGCTTAATGCGTTAAGGTGGCAGTCTCTCAATAGCTTGCCCGCAGCCCGTAGCTTGCCGTTATAGCGAGATGCTATATATAGAATGTAAGACACCGTAGCCTCATCGCAAGTACAACATAGGCGTTATATCCTATGTCTTGTTCATACAGGCCCGGATCCACAGTAATGATCCTGCCTGCTACGAAATATTTCGATATATGTGCAAGCCTCTCGTATAATACTTCTCTATCCACGTCCATCACCGCACTATGATATATCGAAACCTGCCCCTACCGCCTGCATTATAAGACCGGCTAACTTGCATAAAACAGCCTATCCGCAAAGACTAGATACATTTTTGAATCCCAACACTGTTCCTATTACCATCTCTGTATTCCACGTCGTCCATGGTGTATTATGGACGTTGTGGAAACACCTTTCGACTAACACGGTATATGTTTCCCTTTACTAGTATAATCTCATCTTGCCTGGTAATTCCCAAACTGCATGCCTGCTGCCTACCACTAGGATCAGTCTCTCGCACTGTTCGCAGTATACTTCGCGTGGTAAAATGGAAACGTTGCCCTGCTCTGTCGAGTACTCATGCAGCTCAGCCTGTGACTATTAAATGTACACATGGATTTATAGATTTTAAACGTGTCGATGTGTCCAGCGTAATAACAAGCAAACAGGCGCAGTTAAACTCTAAACATCGAGCACCATTAGAAGAAAACCGATGCTACACTTCACTGCCCTAATATCTTCGTATTAATCCACCTTACGCTTTTTTGCGCACACAATCACAATTCTTGCTAAGTATTTCGCTTTCAATTTAAGCTAGAGAAATCTGTTAAGCACACATATCACGCCTTGCTGGTCTAATAATTATGTGTACAACGGCGAGACTTAGAAGTTTAGAGGCCCACGCTCAATCAACGTTAAGTGAAGACCAGAAGAACCGTCCTTATTGTTCAGTCTGCTAAGCCGCAGAGGAGATTTTATCCGGGCTTGAACCAAAGCTACCTCGCGATCACTGGAGACCTTTCAACTCTGGCGGATCCCGAAAAACAAAACACGTAACTCAACACACTTAATGAGCTCAAGATCGGTCATATTATTTGTCTAGTCCGCCATCAAGGAAGAGCGGTACTAATTTATTCTTGGACGCGCTATGAATGACAGCTGGATACACAAGACAAACGTGTGGTCAGATGAATGGCTGACAAGCAGTTGGGCCGTACGGCTTAAAGTAATGATAGATCCACCACCTGACATTGTTCACAGGCGCTCTCACTCGGAGGTGTGTAGACGACAGTTGTTTACTACGGAAAGTAGACCCGGCGGAGAGGAGGAGAGACCTGCAAACTTATTGTGTCGCCTTCCGCTGGCGTCTCGGAGGGAAATGAAAGGGCCGGACCGGGAGAGAACTGCAGAAATACCCGAGTCCGTAACGACCCTAGACGTACGGAGCCTAGGATGACTAGTGCCGAGACACTCACACATTTGCATGAAACTCCAGCTCTATCCAGAAGGAGCTTCACAGACAGCTGCTCATATACGAGAGTTCATGAGAGATGGAGAGAGAAGAACTGTTTGGAGGCTCGTGTTTGCAATGCCAACACCACTACACGCACTTCTCACTGCCTTGTAAACCTGAGGATGCTAGGATGATACCTGCCGCAGTGGCCTGTCCATCGTATTAGAGAAACAGTACACTATTTAAAATGAGCGCGCCGGATTTACAATCTCGCGCGCTCTGTTACACACGCCCCCCGCAATGAAAGTTGCTTGCCTTCGAATGCAAACGCGACCTGGGCGCCAAAAACTCATATCGTAAAGTAGTAGGCGGGAGGGCAGTAGACGATCGAGAAAGATGATATATAACAGAGAACTTTCTTAAGTAAACAATAAAGTGGCCTGGAGCGAGAGAGGAGAGGAAGGAGAGAGAGAACTGTTAGAGCTGTGTGAAGACACTACCCACTCTACACTCACCTTATGTTCACTCTATCATAAAACTCAACACGCAGAGTCGAGAGAGTAATAAAAGATTATACATAGCATCGAAAACTAATTCAAATCCAGAATCAACTCTGATATCATTATTCGGGGCTAGCCCTACTCGTCAACGCGTGTCATCTGATGTTCACTCTATACGGAATTCTACTGAACCATTCACATCGGGACGTACAAATCGCGAATCTTGCAGAAGAAAAATGATGTGTACGCAACTGCGTATCTGCATATCTGCGCCTAACAAAGGTGTCACTACGCACGACTTAAATGTTACGTTTATAACCGTAGCAACAGACCTCAGATGAGCCCAGACGCTCTGCGGCTCTTGTTGTTAGTATTAGGAAGTGTGGGCGCAACTTCCAAATACACTACTACTTTATTCCACGTCTATGCCATCGTCACGATAGCTCGGTGATATTATCGCCTTGCTTTTCTGGAGAGGCGAACCTCTGATGTGCAGCGTGTTCTTGCGCGTGCTAGGTTGGCGACGGTTCAGAGGTGATGAACAACGGCGGCAACATGACGACCAGCACAAGCAACATGGGAGCGGGAATGAACATGTCCAGCGTCAACTACAACTACCCCGGCGCGAGCCAGGGCGCCATGATGCCCGACGGCTCGATGATGCAGCCGCAGTGCAACATGATGGGGAACGCGCCGGGGATGGGCTACGACGTCAGCGGCATGCCGCAGGTATGCTCAGCGGTTGCGGTCGGCATTAACTCGTCAGACGTCGCCTCATGGCGTGTGAAATTGGAATTGTTGGTCGAGCGTAGGGCCCTGTGTGTGTGGGTGTGTGCGCTGTATTTGTGCGTGATGTGCATGAGCGCGCGCGTGTGTGCGTGCATGTGCGTGAGTGCATCTGTGTATGCGGGTGTCTGTGTCTACGTGTACATGCACACATGTTTGTGTATACTGTGTATGTGCGCGGTGTGCATGTGTGCTTGATGGCTGATGCACACACCGGCGCGCGAATAAATGTATCCACGGCCATCACGAACATACGGTCTTTTACTCGCTAACAATTTGCCGTGCGAGAAGGACTTCACACGCAGCAGGCCAACACCGCCGGTACCGAACAATATTCCCAACGACAGAACCACACAGATATCGGTCGGCATCGCGGTGAATTCGCGAAGGTTGCGAGCGACCGCGCAGCGAGTCGTGACGGATCGACGCTTCTCGTTCCTCGCGAGGGATGTTTGGATCACTACTAATGCTGCTTGTGTGCTTTCAGATGGGACAGGTGATGCCCGACGGATCGGTCGTGGGAGCAGGAGGCAACATGGTGATCCCGAACCAGGGCATGGTGCCGGGGGGCTTCCCCGGCAACCAGATGCAGTCTATGGGCGACATGATGCCTAACCAGGTTAGCATCTTATATAGACCCTGTACGAGGTTCATTATTCACGCGTGCTGTCTAACGACTCGTAGTGATGGCATGCTAACACAGTATTTTAACAGTATTATACAGTATTTAATAGTTTAAGCTTTTACAGTATTTATACAGTAACTTGTATTTAAGGGTCAGGTAGAGGTAAATGCCAAATGTGCAAAGTGTCATTTATCAACAAGTTTCTATTCTCTCATCTATAGAGGGGTTCTCTAACATAGGTTTGTGTGTAATTGTGCAATAATGGTGTACCAAAATGTGTGGTTCTTGTGTGCGTAATTGTACTAAACATGTTATACTGTTATTTGACTCTATAGTGAATATATCATGCATTGTAAATTCGTTTGTTTGGCAATCATTAAACGTTCAGCAATTTGTAATGCAAGTGTGTGTGACTTATTCACAAATAGTCATAATGTTAGTACATTATGCAATCATACTTCTGCTAAGGTACAGTGGAAATGCATCACTCAATTTATAACACCAGAAATAAACTACAAGTTTCCATTCAATTCCTTTGTGCCACTTAGTAACCAAGCCGTGTTTTTAGAATGCCGCTATCGCACTGACGATTGGCTAGTGCTGCCTTTCCTTCATTCAAGGGAGATGCATCAATTCATGCGGAATATTCGTACAGCATACATTCTCGGCTCAACTATCGATGAAATGGATCAAACATCTTGACTCCCGGTTTCGTTTGCATCCGTCGCGAGTCGCCAGCCGTCAGTGCAGTTTGTTGTGTTCTTCATCTGTCGGCAGGTAATGGGAGACATGAGCATGATGGGTAATCAGATGAACATGCAGGGAGCGTCGATGATGCCTGGCGTACCGCCCGGCGGTCAGATGATGGGACCAGGCGGTCAAATGGTCGGACCGGGAGGGCCAATGGGTGGACAGGGTGGTCCAATGGGTGGACAGGGTGGTCCAATGGGTGGACAGGGTGGTCCAATGGGTGGACAGGGTGGTCCAATGGGTGGACAGGGTGGTCCAATGGGTGGACAGGGTGGTCCAATGGGTGGACAGGGTGGTCCAATGGGTGGACAGGGTGGTCCAATGGGTGGACAGGGTGGTCCAATGGGAGTGCCAATGGGTGGCCAGCGTGGTCCAATGGGAGGACCAATGGGTGGCCAGCATGGTC
>NW_014577309.1:225286-226533 GCF_000485595.1 Priapulus caudatus | reverse complement strand
GTAATTTTATAGATCTTGGTCAGTGTCTGTAATCTATGTAGCTCCTTTTGCTGTAATCTCATATAATATCTCTATTATAGAGCTGTAATACCAGAGTAACTGCTGTTTGTTTGAAGTACCTTTATTATTCGCGAGTATCTTATGAGTGTGCATTATTGGTAAGGTCGTTAGATAATATAAAATCAGTTGCGTTACGCTCGGCTCAGCTGAAGTCACAGAAGTGTAGGTAGACGGAAAAGACTAATCCCCGGGCACTCTGGCAGGGCGAGCCCACAATGTAGGGGTGGTCGGGTAGGGTTAGGGTTAGGGTTTGGGATAGGGTTAGGGTTAGGGTCAGTGTTCAACTTAGGCCTACCTTACCCGACCCTACCCTACCCGACCACCCCTACACTGTGGGCTCGCCCTGCCAGAGTGAGAGTGCCCGGGGATTAGTCTTACCCAGTGTAGACTGTAGTGTTGGTTTGGTCGAATGTAAACCGATCAGGCTCTGGGACTGTTACACGGCCAACACACAGCCTCTCCCATGCACGGCCTCTCGCCAACGTAGTGTTAAAAGCGAGAAGGGAACTTGTGGCTAGGTCGAATGGTGTTATAACTTGGTTAACAACATCATGGTGTTATAACTTATGTTGGCTTTTGTTCGAGAGGAAAAAATAAGAAATGTTTATGTAACCTTCATTGTTTTTATCAAACCATAAAATAAATACATACAAACACATGTGGTTGTATATTATTATATTTATATGTATGATCAACCCAACATTGGCAACAACAGGTACTGTCAATAATCTACATAAATTAATATTTTTCTACCTAGTTTCAAGTTGAAACGATGAGGGCACTCCAGAATAGCGTACAGCCGTAATATTGCACTCCTCGTACCGCAGACAACGACTTCAAATTAAAGCCATGAATTCAAATCAAGCAGGAATAAGCCTTTCGGTGGGTAAATTGGTTAGGTGCCTTCACGTCAGCTGTTTCAGTTAGAGCTGGATGTACAGCTTACCTCGCTTCTTTATTTAAGTGAGCGCTAACATATGTCTTTGACGGCTCCACTACACAGCTCTAGCCATGGGAGGATGTGGTGTGCCGTGTAGGTGGTTGGGGTGGGATTCACATGCCTAACTGCTCTAGATTTTGCTGAAGAATGAAAAATGTGCACAATGAATATCATATGAAATAAAAGTTGCCCAAAATTAAATAATACTAATAGTGCAAAAATCATGATTGGTACCTGATGAACTTTC
>NW_014577309.1:209010-225261 GCF_000485595.1 Priapulus caudatus | reverse complement strand
CGGGAGCTATTTTGAGCTTAGCCAGAGCTACTTTTCATTGAATGATTTTGCTTAAAATTTTCATAATTTGTGATGCACTGACTCTAATAATTGATTAATGTCTCAGAAGCCAGAAATTGTGTTCTCATTATCTGTAAGGTGTTTCCCAAACAAAAGTCAAAGATTATCTTTGGCGAAATCGACGAGGTCACAAATTATTCCTAATGGGACAAAATCACGGAGGCGGGTTAATCGTTGCTGTATGCATTGTTGTGTACAAAGTATGCTGCATGCACTGCATTGTCTCATTCGCATTGATTTTTTAATTCAATCTCGTTATGTCTAGCCATTCAATAAAAAAAAACTTGCTTGCCCCCCCCCCCCCCTCTCTCTCCCCCCCCCAACAGGGAAGTGCAATTTCAAGCCTACCTGCCCGTGGAGAATTTTTTGCCCGGCTCCATCGCGGCAAGCGGGTTTTGTCGAGCCGGCACCGGCAAGCGTTCGAATTCGGGGGCCCGGGGGGGCGGGCGGGGGGGCGGGCGGGGCGGGCCTGAAAATCTAGTGGACAGCAGGCACCACCAACTTCAGAAAGTTTGCGTGACCTGCACAAAAATTGTGGTCAGGCTTATTGGGACTAGCAGTGAGCTAACAAAATTAGTCTGAAAAAGATAACCATGGAGTAAAACAGGCATAGATAACAAATTTGGACAAATTAACAACATTGATCAAATAGTGTCTTCATTAACTCTTGATGTACTTAATTAGAGTTTTGGTCAAATAATGTTTCAATCTCTGGAATGTCGGGCGGCTTCTGGGTAAGGTTTTACTTTCGTTTTTCTCTTCCCCCAGTCACGGGCGGGCGGCGCGGGCGCCGGGGCGGGCCGGGGGGCGGGCCGGGGCGCGGCGCGCGCGGCGCGCCGGGGCGGGGCGGGCGGGCGGGCGGCCCGGCGCGGCCGCCTACCCATGCATAGATCTATCAATGCTGCGCCAGCATCCAACCAAAGTTACAAGCTGCCTAGAATCTTCAATATATACAGTGTACATTTCTTCTAAATATCTACTGAATAAAAAACAGTCCACTTTCACGTGACCGAATTCAGAAAACAGCTTTGATTGTACGGCGTATCAGGTGTCACTGTCATTGCCCTAACTTCCACAATAACCTGCGATATATAAACTTATTGTTACGCCTTATAAAAACACAGTGATTTCTTAGACTGTCGCGAGTTTTTGTTCGTGTGGCGAATCATGCGTTGAGGAGTTCATGCAGCTCTAGATGTTTTTGGATACCCTAGCTGTCTTACGTTGTAGGAACGGGTCATAACGCTGCCGGCGGCACGGGGAGCATTTTTTCTCGTAGCTTCCAAATTTTCCTCGTCGTAATTGTTGTTACCAGGAGCGCTTTGAAGTGACGCGGAGCGAATCGCTCGCCGCCTCCCGTGTATTTTTTCGCTGGTGTGTAGAGTTAGTGTTGATTTGTCGAATGTAACTCTAGTACTAATAGCCGCTCGTACATGACTGCCGCAGGCTATAGCACATTGTCAGCCTGGAAATACCAACTGCAACCGGTCACACCTGTCCCCACGAAAATGGATGGCAAAACGCCCAACAATTATCGGGGGCGGTTTTTAACACTTATCTATCTACGTGGGACATATCACCTATCTTTTTGAACACTTTACACACTTTACACCATGATATTTATCCTTTTATTCGAACAAAGTAAGCCACTACTGCTGGAAATTCCCGTTTGAAATTATCTGGCGTGCGTACGGTGATGTCTCACGGTATTGTATAATATAATGCACCGGATCTGTTAGGCAAAACACATGGGCATGTATATACGAATACCTGGCTGACGTCACGGTACGCCACGCACGAATTTCAACGGGAATGTTTTAGTATTGCTTACTTTGTGGAATAAAAGGATAAATACATTGGTGTAAATGTTCAAAAAGATAGGCAGATGTCCACGTAGATAAGAGAAGTGTTAAAAGCCCCGCATAATTTGCGTTTTGCCGATCCATTTTTCGGTTGGACAGGTGGTGACAGATTGCAGTTGCCGTATTTCAGCCGACAATTTGTGCTATAGCCCTGTGGCAGTCAATGTACGCGGGCTATAGTACTGAGCTATTCACGCCTCAGCTGAAGTGTAGATGCTAGTTGTTGTTTGGTCGGAATGTAACCACCAGGCTCTGGGATGCTTACCACGGCCCAACACACAGCCTCTCCAACCGGCTCTCGCCAACGGTTAGTGTTAAAAGCGGAGAATGAACTTGTGGCTAGGCGAATGGTGTATAACTGGTTAACAATCATGGTGTTATAACTTATGTTGGCTTTTTGTTCGAGAGGAAAAAATAAGAAATGTTTATGTAACCTTTCATGTTTTTATCAAAACCATAAAATAAATGACATACAAACAATGTGGTTGTATATTATTATATTGTATATGATATGATCAACCACATTGGCAACAACCACGTACTGTCAAAATTACATGAAGTAATATTTTTCTACCTAGTTTCAAGCTTGAAACGATGAGGCACTCCAGAATAGCGTACAGCCGCTAATATTGCACTCCTCGTACCGCAGACAACGACTTTCAAATTAAAGCCATAATTCAAATCAAGCAGGAATAAGCCTTTCGGTGGGTAAATAGTTAGGTGCCTTTTCACGTATGTTCATACGTCAGCTGCTCAGTTAGACTAGACGTACAGCTACCTCGCTTCTTATTGCAGTGGCTACGGTACGGTAGCCGTTATCTTATGTCTCGAGGCTACGGGCGTACTGGAGCTCATTTGCTTCATACTTAACCCGCTGGAGACAAAGATGGCGGCGTGCGCACCGATTTCGAAATAACGCCTTGGCGAAATAAATTCAGATTGAGAGTTTGAGATGAGCCTAGAACGCCTAAACCCTAACCCTAAACCTAACCCTAACCATAACCCTAAACCTAACCCTAACCCTAATCCTACCCCTAACTCCTAACGCAAAAGGGGCTTCAACGACCGACGCGCTACCGTACCTCCAGCCACTGCGTTTTTTATTAAGTGAGTGCTAACATATGTCTTTGACGGCTTCACAACTCAGCTCTACGCCATGGGAGTATGCGGTGTGCCGTGTAGGTGGTTTGCGTGGGGATTCACAGGGCCGTAACTGCTTAGATTTTGCTGAAGAATGAAATAATGTGCCCCACAATGAATATCATATGAGAATAAAAGTTGCCAAATTAAAAATACTAATTAGTGCAAAAATCATGATTGGTACCTGATGAACTTTCATATATACAAACTGTGTACGACTTTGTACTGGGTGCTGAAGGAAATTAGGTGTTGTTATAGGCGTTATGTCGCCTAGTTCAAGCTTGCCTATGCGTTTACCTTCTTGTGCTTCGATAATTCCATAGTTCAATTGACACGTATGTATTATTTACTCGTGTGTTTTGTGCCTAAAGGTTTGTTGCAGGGTCTGCAGGGGCGAAGTAAATCAGACTGGTGTACACAAAATGTGCAGGAATATCAGCAATTGGTAGATTAATTAGATTATTATGCCGTGAAAGTGCTTTCCCCAGCAGTTAACTTGTAAATAGCATATTACATGTCACGGATCATGAGTAGCAGCATGTATTAAAAATCGACTTCTAAAAGGTATGCATTACTATACAGGTGGTTTTAATAAATATTTTCTATCTGCGTTTTATAGAGTGTACGATTTCAAAATGTCAAAACTCGTGTACTTAACAAGTGCGAAACACATCTAAGTAGTATTTATTAGCCCTCATCTGACATAGTCAGATGCAGCCTTGTAGAATCGAGGATCGTTCCGTCCGTTCGTCGGTCGTCCGTCCGTCCCTCCGTCCGTCAACAGTGGGCCACAAATCTTAACCGCTCGACGTACGGTCACGATATTCGGCGTCGGTTGGGGGGAATCGTCAAAACGAGTTGGATGTCGAAAGCTGGGGCGTCAGAGGTCAAAGTCAAGAGGTGTAAAAAGGGGGAACATCACTCCTTAATTACAGTATAGCGAGGAAATGCCAGAATTGCCGACGCCACAAATCTAAACGGCTCGACTAGGCCTCGTGAGAGTGCGGTGTATTAGATCAATCGTAGGAAGCATGCACTGCTGCGAAATTGGAGGTCACAGGTCAAAGGTCAATGGGCACAGGGCAGATTTAGCACATTTTCTGAGACATGCGTCTGGACGAGCGATTGAAAAACTTTTTTGGTTTCAGCGGTGACTAAGCATTTTTATGGCTTTATGAAAGGACCATGAAAATGTCCTTTCTGCTGACATGCGAAGAGTAAGTGTCGGATAACCTTTTGACACCTCACGAGGAGGCGTTAAAGCATGGATTTGTTACTGTCGTTAGAAAAGAATTTGACTGGCGCGGTTTGCTAGTAGAATCTATACATGCCCTTGGTGTATGAGGCTTACATGTCACAGTGGAAATTCAAAAGCTAATTTCGTTGAAAGAAGTGTTTATGCCTCCTTAAATCGCTCATAATTTCTATGGCCATTCTATACGTGTCAGTATGTGACATGTAACGTATGCACTGCCAGTGGCACTGCGCACGTGCATGTGCGGTGATAGTAGGCAAACTTTGTTTTGTAGGGTTTTTTTTTGCCTTTGGGCATAATTGTTACAGGGGGCAGCTCTCTATTGCAGCCTGTAGGCTTGCGTAGTGTAAATGGATGAGTGCTTTACCGTATGTCTGTCTGCAATAGTTGTTGCTACTACGTACGATGGGAGCTTCCATCTTAGATCTGAAAGACACTTAAACGTACGCGCCATCTCGTGGGCAACCTTACCCCCCGCCCCCCCCCCCCCCCCCCCCCCCCCCCCCCCCCCCCCCCCCCCCACTCATAACGATCCAACGAACATTCCTTTTGAGAAGCGTTCCCTGATACCATCCCTGTGCATTCACACTGTTCGGCGTGTATGTGAAGCACATTTGCGACCAGGGTTTACTAGAATCCCACCACTCCACCACAGAGTCACCGCAGTAGACGGTTAGATGAGCGCTGTCGCTCTGGCGGCCACTTGTCCTGATTTATTGAGCCACATTTGTTATTCCGTTTAGTCTAACTATTACTGCTTCGTACGTTCATTGGTTGTTGCAGGGTCCAGGAATGAACTATGGACCTCAAAAGGCAGATGCGTGATCATGGATGAACAGATGCAAACATGGCGCTCAGCAATGGGCATCGAGCTTCAGCTAGAACAACGTATGGATACGCCACACATTATTTTATGACAGTAAGCACATGTGTGATTGGTTTTTAAGTTCTTGGCTGACATGCTATCACCTGTGTAGCTTAACTGTTAGTGCTAGCAATAATTAGTATAAAAGGTTATGTAACCATAACATCAGTTCCACGCTTGGATTTCTGTGCCTTGTCAATTTTAAAATAAAGATTATTTTCACACTTACATATTGATCATTAGCATGTAGCAGGTATGTAGAACATTGTAGATTATAACTTCCAACAAAAGATACATTTAGAATTCATGCAGGGAATAAAATTGATTATGAGGCTTCCAATATGAATCTTTGTAAGCATGTGTTGCTACACCTTTACCATAGCTCCCAAATTACGTAGGTGTTTGGTCGATGTATACAATTATTAGCTCATTTGACGTAGTCAGATGCAGCTTGTAGAATCGCATGATTGTCCGTGAGTGCGTGCGTGCGTTGCGGTGCGTGCGTCCGTCCGTGCGTCCGTCTGTCAACAGTTTGGCACAAATCTAAACGGCTCGACGTACGGATTCGAAAGTCGGACGTGGGGGGGGTAATCCGAAAACGAGTTGGGATGTCGAAGATGGGGGTCAAAGGTCAAAGGTAGAAGGTGTAAAAGAAGGGGGAACATTCCCCCTTAACTTAGGTATAGGGAGGAAATGCAGAATTGCGGCACAAATCTAAACGGCTCGAACTAGGCTCGTGATAGTCGGTGTATAGCATCATGGTAGGAAAGCCACCACTGTGCTGAAATTGGAGGTCACAGGTCAAAGGTCAATGGGGCACAGGGCAGATTTCTAGAAATTTCTAAGGACATGGTCTGACGGAGCGATTGGAAAACTTTTTGTTTCAGCGATGACCTACCATTTTTATGGCTTTATTGAAAGGACCATGAAATGTACTTTCCGTTGACATGCGAAGAGTAAGTGTCAGATAACCTTTTGACCCTCAAGAGGGAGGAGTTAACATTGATTTGTGTCAGCAATGCACCATAAAACAGGAGTTTCAGGCACCTCGATTTGTATCAACACATTGGGATTTGGGAGGTATGCCAGAATGCCAGAAGGTTGCTGAAAAGGATGTGTACGCAACTGCGTATCTGCATATCTGCGCCTAACAAAGGTGTCACTACGCAGCGACTTTAAATGTTACGTTTATAACCGTAGCAACAGACCTCAGATGAGCCCAGACGCTCTGCGGCTCTTGTTGTTAGTATTAGGAAGTGTGGGCGCAACTTCCAATAACCTACCTACTTTATTCCACGTCTATGCCATCGTCACGATAGCTCGGTGATATAATCGCCTTGCTTTTTCTGGAGAGGCGAACCTCTGATGTGCAGCGTGTTCTTGCGCGTGCTAGTGGCGACGGTTCAGAGGTGATGAACAACGGCCGGCAAACATGACGACCAGCACAAGCAACATGGGAAGCGGGAATGAACATGTCCAGCGTCAACTACAGACTACCCGCGGCGCGAGCCAGGGCCGCCATGATGCCCGACGGCTCGATGATGCCAGCCGCCGTGCAACATGATGGGGAAACCGACGGGGATGGCTACGACGTCAGCGGCATGCCGCAGGTATGCTGCAGCGGTTGCGCGTCGGATTAACTCGTCAGAAGTCGCCTCATGGCGTGTGAATATGGAATTGTTGGTCGAGCGTAGGGCCGTGTGTGTGTGTGGGTGTGTGCGCTGTATTTGTGCGTGATGTGAATGAGCGCGCGCGTGTGTGCGTGCATGTGCGTGAGTGATGTGTGTATCGGGGTGTCTGTGTATACGTGTACATGCACACATGTTTTGTGTATTACTGTGTATGGCGCGGTGTGATGTGTGCGTGAGTGTGAAGGCTGATGCACACAACCGGACGTCGCGAATAAATGATCCACGTCCATGCACGAACATACGGTCTTTTACGTCGCTAACAATTGTCGCCGTGCGAGAATGACTTCACACGCAGCAGGCCAACACCGCCGTAGTACCGGTACGAACAATATTCCCAACGACAGAACACACAGATATCGTCGGCAATCGCGGTGAATTCGCGAAGGTTGCGAGCGACCGCGGAGCGAGTTCGTGACGGATCGACGCTTCTCGCTCTCGCGAGGGATGTTTAGATCATCTACTAATGCTGCTTGTGTGCTTTCAGATGGGACAGTTGATGCCCGACGGATCGGTCGTGGAGCAGGAGGCAACATGGTGATGCCGAACCAGGGCATGTGCGGGGGCTTCCCCGGCAATCAGATGCAGTCTATGGGCGACATGATGCCTAACCAGGTTAGCATCTTATATATCGACCCTGTACGAGGTTCATTATTCACGCATGCTGTCTAACGACTTCGTAGTGATGGCATGCTAACACAGGTATTTTAAACAGTATTATACAGTATTTAATAGTTTTAGCTTTACAGTATTTATACAGTATCTTGTATTTAAGGGTCTCAGAGGTAAATGCCAAATGTGCAAAGTGTCATTATCGACAAGTTTCTATTCTCTCATCTATAGAGGGGTTCTCTAAACATAGGTTTGTGTGTAATTGTGCAATAATGGTGTACCAAAATATGTGGTTCTTGTGTGCGTAATTGTAGCTATAACATGTTATACTGTTATTTGATTCTATAGTGAATATATTCATTGCATTGTAAATTCGTTTGTTTGGCAACATTAAACGTTCAGACAATTTGTAATGCAAGTGTGTGTGACTTATTCACAAATAGTCATAATGTTTACATTATCAATCATAACTTCTGCGTAAGGTAGCAGTGGAATGCATCACTCAATTTATAACACCAGAAATAAACTACAGTTTCATTCAATTCCTTTGTGCCACTTAGTAACCAAGCCGTGTTTTTAGAATGCGCCTATCGCACTGACGATTGGCTATGTGCTGCCTTTCCTTCATTCAAGGAGATGCTCAATTCATGCGAAATATTTGGTACAGCATACATTCTCGTTCAACTATCGATGAATATGGATCAAACATCTTGACTCCGGTTTCGTTGCATTCGTCGCGAGTCGCCAGACCGTCAGTGGCAGTTTGTTGTGTTCTTCATCTGTCGGCAGAGTAATGGGAGACATGAGCATGATGGTAATCAGATGAACATGCAGGAGCGTCGATGATGCCTGGCGTACCGCCCCGCGGTCAGATGATGGGACCAGGCGGTCAAATGGTCGGACCGGGAGGGCCAATGGGGTGGACAGGGTGGTCCAATGGGTGGACAGGGTGGTCCAATGGGTGGACAGGGTGGTCATGGGTGGACAGGGTGGTCCAATGGTGGACAGGGTGGTCCAATTGGGAGTGCCAATGGGTGGCCAGCGTGGTCCAATGGGAGGACCAATGGGCCAGCATGGTCCAATGGGAGACAATGGTGGCCAGGATCGGTCCCAATGGGCAGGAGCCAATGAGTGGCCAGGGTGGTCCAATGGGAGGACCAATGGGTGGCCAGCGTGGTCCAATGGGAGGACCAATGGGTGGCCAGCATGGTCCAATGGGAGGACCAATGGGTGGCCAGGATGGTCCAATGGGAAGACCAATGGGTGGCCAGGGTGGTCCAATGGGAGGGCCAATGGGTGGCCAGGGTGGTCCGATGGGAGGGCCAATGGGTGGACCACCCGGTGGCCAGGGTGGTCCGATGGGAGGGCCAATGGATGGTCCAATGGGTGGTCCAATGGGTGGACCAATGGGAGGACCAATGGTTGGCCATGGTGGTCCAATCGGTCGACTAATGGGTGGCCAGGGTGGTCCAATGGGTGGCCAGGGTGGTCCAATGGGTGGCCCAATGGGTGGTCAGGGTGGTCCAATGGGTGGCCAGGGTGGTCCAATGGGTGGCCAGGGTGGTCCAATGGGTGGCCATGGTGGTCCAATGGGTGGCCAGGGTGGTCCAATGGGTGGACCAATGGGTGGCCCAATGGGAGGTGGCGGTCCTATGAGGGGTAGCTCCGGCGGTCCGATGCCAAAGAAACATAAGCGGCCGCTACTCAGCAATCCACCGTCGAATCACCGAGTGCGAGGTTCAGAAGGGATGGGACCGAGGCACTTCGGCCCGTCGTCCCCACACGTCCAAAATGTCAGGATTGAAGGCCCTCAGGTAACCGCGTTAAATCGGCAATGGCGGTAACGAATCGGCACGGCGAGTCTGTGCCGCGTCGGCACGGCAATGGCGGTAACGCGTCGGCACGACAACGGCGGTAACGCGTCGGCCCGGCAACGGCGGTAACGCGTCGGCACGGCAACGGCGGTAACGCGTCGGCACGGCGAGTCGGTGTCGCCGGCGCTATCGGTGAAAGCTAGTCGGCAGTCGAAAGAGGCTGCTAGGATGTTAGGCAAGTGGTGCCATCTGTTGGCAGCGAAAGAATCCTGCGAGATCACCCGATCGCGAAATGTTGTAGCGTGACCGATAATTCGTGAGCGTATTTCGCGCGACCGTGTGCGGCGAAAATTCGGTGGGTAGATGGAGTCGTGGGGGGAGGTACGGTGCGGCTTTACACACTAGATACACGGCTAGAACGTGGGTCCCCGTGAAACCCTCGATCGTTTTTCTCTTCCGGAAAGTAGCCCTTGATGGGGATGCGCTTGGAACCGCTGCCTCCCGGCACGGAGGAATCCCGAGGCAACGGGGAGGAGGGTCCTGCGGCGAAGAGGGCCATGGTGACGTACGGACCGGAGCTTCCCCAGGCGGGAGCGTACAGTCAGGAGCCGTACGATCCCGCCGATCCAACGTCAGAGGTACGGCTAGTTGTTTGTGTAGCGAGTAGGTTCCCACTGCAGCGACAGCGACCGACCGTAACGACAAACGACTTTTCAGAAAATTTGAAACTATTGTTTCCTCTGAGATATTGCACACACACGCGACAACGACCGGCGACAACCTCAACCACAAAAATATTTAGGAACGTTTCTATTCTCCAGCGACAGTCGCGAGCGACATTTTACAAATAGCCAATCGCAGCCGTTTCAATCGGCACGTGACATAACGATTACGTCATAAATTACCCATAATGCTAGCCAAGACGTAGACTGGTCTCCGGCGCTAAACTCGTGCCGCATGTCACAAACAATGGGGCCGCGAACCAGTCTAACCAAAGCGTGCAAGCTGTGGCAAGCTAGACACAGTGAGTACGTACAGTACATGATAATTTGCTGCGTATATTTGTTCATGTGATGATGTGTACCATTGTGGCAATTGCTGGGTGAACTTTGACCTGACGTCGGTCGCTGTCGCTGCAGTGTGTTTGCGCCAGTCGCCGCGACTTTTGTCGTTTGTCGTTACGGTCGGTCGCTGTCGCTGCAGTGTGTCTTGACCTTAAGGCTGGAAGTCGAGTATTTTTCTACATAACGGTATATTTCCATGAAGAGTTGCACTGCAGAGGAAGTGGCCGGATGTCGATGCACGAAGTAATCGATGAATTATTCACTGACACAGAGTAGTGTGTATTCGTGGGAGAGGAGGAGAGATACCACTGCCACCATGATTACTGACGAGGCGGAGAAAAGGGATGTGGATACCAAAATATCCAAAAAGAAAAAGAAGGTGATCAATCGCTCATTGAAAATAGGAAAAGTGTAGCTATATTCTACTTAATTTTATCACTGCTGCCTCTCTGTTGAGAGGTATGCGCTGTATGATAAACTTTACCTTATCGCCTATTATCATCGTTGTTGAATTCCTTGCTAACTTTTTCTAGCATTCCTTGGTAACCACTAACCAGTGCACGTAATCGAAACTTTTGCATTAAAGAAATAACAGTGAGTAAAAGCTTGAAAAAATCTCATTCTATTGTGTTTTTTTCCAGAAAGCGATAAAGAATGACAAGTTGTACTGTCCCGCGTGCGAGGTGACCAGTAACACGCAGTTGGTGAGTCACATAAACACCAAGAAGTGCTTCGTGAAATCGTCGTTGTAGAGCATGCGTGCGTGTGTGAGTGCGTGTGAGCGAGCGCATGTGCGTCTGGGTGTCTTGCTTATGTCTCTGCGTGTGTGAGTGGGTGCGTTGGTGCATGTGTATTTGTCCGTGTGTCTGTGTGCACGTGTGGGTAGGTGTGTGTTCATTCATAGGTGGGCAGATATGTGTGTTCATATGTAGGTGAGAGTGTGTGTGTTCATGCATAGATGGGCGTGTGTGTGTTCGTATGGGCAAGCATACATGTCTGCACGCGTGCGTGCGTGTGTGCGTTCGTTCATTCGAGCAAGCGTGTGTGTGTGTGTGTGTGTGTGTGTGTGTGTGCGTGCACTCACTGTAACACTGCCCCATGTGTTTATCCTCTACCCGCAGAACTTCATGCAGCACATGCAGGGTAACCGCCACAAACTGCGCATCGAGGAAATCAGGAAGAATCACGCTGAGATCTCGCAGAGACTCGTGCAGCTGAAAGAAGACAACGCCGCCAACGCAAGCAAAGGCAATGCCACGGCAGGCAACACCAAGAAGGTGTGCGCGAGGAATTCTAGCCGAGGACGAGACTCAGATGATTGAAATCTATGACCGTGCGCGCGCGTCGACGATTTTCCGTTACGTCGAATGTCTGGAATTTTCGTGATTCGTTTTGCCAAAACCTGCCTGTTTAAAACTAAAGCTTTCCTGAATATATATATATATAGATCTACATGCAACAAACGCATTTATATATATATATATACAGGGTGCGAAATTAACAGGAGTCCAGAGTCAAATACTCCCTGATTTACTGTCGGACTTCGTTTGACATATGCAGGAGTCCGTGTGACTCCCTGAAAATTCTGCCATACTAACTAGTTCGTTCCGGAGCACGGCCTCGTGGAATTACCGTATTTTTTCAGCTACTGTTCAAAGAAAATTTGGCAGACGTGCAACCGCATGAATCTTAAAAATAAGCATATGCGTTATTGTTAATATCTTTAATTTTGAACCTCAGACTGCAGACTCCCTCATTTTGCTGCGGACTTCCTCTTTTTGTAAGTAGGGAGTCCGTTGGACTGTCGCATTCAAAAGTTAATTTCTACCCCTGTATATATGATCTACATGCAACAAACGCATATATATGGGTTTGGTCCATCTGCCAAATCCCTGTAATCACAAAGTCATCAAGAACTCTGCTATTACATTTGAGTCGTAGCATATGACAGCCATCTCCTAACTGCACATCATTACTCTCATTCCAGTCGGAGGCGAACTCTGCGGATGACGCCGCCAACGTGCCGGCCGTTGGATCGATCATCCAAGTGCAGATAAAGAACGAGAGTGCGCAGCTGCCTGAGCCGTGAGTACTGCTCGAGGGTAGAGTTAAGGGGTAGGGGGTCGCTATTGTCGCTACAGACCAGGGAGCCGTGGTGGTCAGAATCATTTTACTTGTTTTGTCTTACGTCATTTTACTTGTTTACAGTCTTAGTAATATCCTTATTCGTGTGTTATAATAATATTTATCGTTATCGTAGAATTGATGCGTTTCTAATAATGGCCTTCAATAATAAATAAGTATAATAATAAGTGATTTTATGGTTAGTTGGGATAAATATCTAACACGATGTAAAATAGAGGCCAAAAGCCTTATTGGCACTGGCAAGTTGATACTGATGGCAATAGATACATGGCAAATGTGTGACAATCGCTGGCAATTATTTTTATAGGAAGAAGCCATTGTTCTGCAAAGTGTGTCAGGTGACGTTCACTGAACCCCTGATAGAGCATCGAAGGACAAAGGAACACAAGGTATCATGCTGTATATAATTTGAAAATTCACACGGATACCGATTACCGTTTAGGTGTAAGTGTGTATAGAATAACAGAATAAACCAAGCATGGGTAGAATATAAATTGAATGATTAAAAATCGTTAACACCTTATGAAAACTCAAGATGGCTCAAGGGTTAAGAGAGAGATAAACCATCCATAAATAAATATTACATAATTATAAGTGTAATTACAAATTAATTTACTTAATTTTATGAATGATGAATATTGAGTAGTGAGATTAGAAATTGCATAATTAAAATTAAATTGATTGTGCATGCTGGCTTGAAATTTTAAATAAATTTTAAGTAAATATTGGAGACATATTCCAAGTAATATAACCTTCATATAGTGCAGGTACGATTGATGCAAATTTATAAACCTGGGTTGTGATACTAGCATATGTACATATTTACAGATGAGGCTGTAGCCTGTATGTTCAGCTCATCTGATGTAGGCACGCCTATCAGAATAGCTTTACCTAGTTTTTGACATTGTGAAAAAATAGGCCTCGGTCAGCATTATAGGCTGTCGTCCGACTGGGTTTCCTGTTTGGGCTTTGGGGAAAAATGTTTTGTGCCAGCCTTACTTTGAGTGTTCATATTCATCATGTAGTCAAGAGAAAGAGTGATTTGAAAAGCCATTTACTGGTCAACACTAGAGGGCAAGAGACATGTTTGATTTTCTTCTTTGCTCGTAGAGTAAAACTGGTCTTAGGCATCTGCACAATCGTGGCTCGAGTTCATGTGGCTTGACATATGTTCTTTACATTCAGGATACGATTTCACTAGAAAAGTGCACTCTTAATGTGAAAATAGAAGTTACAGGGCAAATTCTATCTAGGAAGCCATTCTATCAGAGGACCCACATTCGTCATGACTTCTTTCAAAGAACAATAGAATGCACTCTGCTAGTATGCGAATAATAGCCGTCTGGTGACCTTTAGACTCGTATCCGGACGACTACCCCCTGGAGAACTACCTCGCGGACAACTACCACCCGGACAATTGCCCCCCTAGGACAACTCCCACCCGGACAACTGCCACCCGGACAACTACCCCCCGGACAACTACCCCCCCTAGGGTTAGGGTTAGGGTTGTCCTACGGGTGTAATTGTCTTATGGGGGTAGTTGTCCTGGTGGCAGTAGACTGGGTGGTAGTTGTCCTAGGGGGGTAATTGTCTGGGGGGTAGTTGTCCTAGAATCCTTTTGACTTTGGGGGCGACACTGCCTGAATTCTTGTTTGCGATATCCGATGAAAGAAATATATGTGATCATGTTTGTATTTAGCATATAGGGTACATTTTTAAAGGGTATGCCTGTTCCGGTGTTTAATGTGGGTACATGACTTTAGATTCAAACCTCAATTGACAAATATTGAAGCACATGAAGTAAAGAATCTTTGATTAACTAGGGAATCGTAAAATGCATGAGTTGAATGATACATTTAGTAATTCGCAATGCAGGGTTCAAACCCGCCTATGGTCTCTTTCCCATGTTCGTTATCATTATTTACTCTACTGAAGCAAATGTGTAGCAAATATTATTTCAAGCCGTTATTTGAAATTTCCTGGAACGTTTCAAGTGTGTCGAATGTTGATGGAAGTTTGATTCAAGCACACTCTTGTTCGTTAGTCAGAAATTTTTTCTAGGATTTTACTACCAGCAGCAGCAAAACAAAACGAGAATAACGTCAGCAACAACGGTGGTGATCACTGGCTAGTGAAAACTGATCATATTTCACAAGTAGTTGTTATTTGATTGAATGTGCATTGGAAAACTAGCAGTATAAGAAAAAAGACACTTTTTGATAGATCCAGTGTGTCCTTATATATGTATGCATACTGTCCCTACGTCCATATAATGTTCTACTTACCAGTCAAGGACTCGACTTGAATTTTAATATAACTATATTTTCTACAAACTAATTCCAAACAAATCTCAAAATACGTTGAGAAAAGAGTGGCTATTAGAAATGCTGTGCAGTTGGAAACCATCTCGGTTAGCAAACTTCCTCTCAGGCCACCACCTTACATGTTTATATGGTCTGGATATTGATCTAAGTTAAAGTGTGTGCACCAGCCAGCATTGGCTTGCTTGCAGTCGGGGAGGCGAGGCGGCATTTACACGCAGATTGGACGCGAGAATCGTTTTGCTGAATTTCAGCGTAAGAATAGAGAGCAGCGGCCGAGCTGCCAGCAATGCAATCAGACGTTCACGTCGCCGTGGAAATTTGTGAGACACTGCAACCTAGACCGACACAAGTTTGTGAGTTCTTCGTTTGTATGCGGAAGCGATGCAGATGATCACAGGGTCTAGAATCACAGGGGATTAGGGGGAGGGGGGACAAAGCTTGCGCGTTGTTCCTTGAGATTGAAGGGGGTGGGTAAAGCCATCACGGTTTGTGTCCACCGCGAGTTGACCGTGGCCATTAGCCATTGCAATATTATCTACATTTGTCTGGGGGATACAAGAGGGGCAGTTGCCCCCCCCCCCGTTCTACTAACTACGGAATTATGTAAATAGCAGTAGATACTTATCATTATCTCTGTCATTATCATCATCATCATCTGTCTCTTTATCATCTATGCAAGTTACAACTATGCATTTAGCACGTTTACTGAAAACAAAGCAAGCACTGTATTACGTACACGTTGGGGAGGTGTGGTAACTCTCCATTAGCAATGAAGTGCTAATGAAGTGTGTTCACTTGTTTCCGTGTGAACAGAACTATCAGCACTGGCTTCAGCAGCAGTCGAAGGAGCCGCCAGAAAAGAAAGCGGAGGACGCAGAAGCAGCTAAGGCTGTGAGTGTCCTACTGCACATGTAGTTTGATTATGTTACAGCCGATGTTCGTTTATTAAACGCATGATTAAATAGATCTAGAGACCATCTGAGGTTTAATACTAGAACAACGAGTGAAGTTAGTTTCGCATTGAACTTACATTCGTAGTAAAAGTGTATATTAAACCAAGAAAAGGTTACGTTGAATACAAGATGCAAGTGTGAAGGTATATTTGACTGAGTCACGTTAATCAAGCATAGGCGCAAGTCTCGGTCACGCTTGCCTGCTATAGACCTTTCTTAATTATTATTCATGACCTGGGGTCACGCACGAAAACGAGGCTAAGCTAGGCAATTTTGTAAACAATGGCTGCTCAGGCAGGCGCGCACAGAGGGGGTACACGCACGTACACGCACGTACACGCAGATACACGCACGTACACGATGATACACGCACGTACCTGCAGGTACACGCACGTACACGCGGGTACACGCACGTACACGCAGATACACGCACGTACACGTACACGCAGATACACGCACGTACACGCGG
>NW_014577309.1:198146-208985 GCF_000485595.1 Priapulus caudatus | reverse complement strand
TCTACCGAGCACCATTCTGAGGTTTTAATACCCCGTAGCCAACACACGAGTGAAGTCTTAGTTTTCGCATTGAACTTCATTTCGTAGTAACAACAGGTGTTTATTAAACCGTAGAAAAGTCTACCGTTTGAATACAAGATGCAAGTGGTTGATAGGTATATTTGACTGTAGTCACTGTTAGTCAATGCATAGCGGCGCAAGCTCTGGTCACGTGCTTGGCCTGCCTGATTAGACCCTTCTTAATTATCTATTTCATGACTTGGGGCCAGCGTCTCACGCATCGCGGAAAACGAGGCTAACGCTAGGGCTAATTTTTCGTAAACAGTATGCGGCTGCTCAGGCATGCGCGCGCACAGAGGGCTGCTGTACACGGCCATCGTGTTCCACCGCCCGTCTTACACGCAGCATACAACGCACGTCTCGCGCCCCTCCGTACACGCCGATTGTTTTCTGGTTACACGGAGATACACGCACGTTAACACGCGTTGTTACATCTTGCACGTACACGCAGATACACGCGACGTACAGCGCAGATTACAGCGCACGTATTCACGCGGCGTATACGTCACCCGATACACTCACGTGACACGCGCGCGGTGCGGTCACACGCACGGTACACGCAACGTACTACGCGGCCGGGGTACACGCAGATCACGCCGCATTACACGCAGCATACACGCACGTACACGCGGTTAGCGTGGCACGGATTGCGGTCTCACGGAGTACACGCACGGTACACCAGGTCCGTACACGGGGAGATACACGCACGTTACAGCGCTAGGGTACACGCACGACACGCACCGTGGTTACACGCAGATACACGCCACGTACACGCATATACACGCACGTACACGATACAGGGCAGCATACACGCACGTACACGCGGGTACACGGATGATACACCCGCACGTACACGCTGGGAGTACCACGCACGTACCGCAGGTACACGCAGCCCGTACACGCACGTGCACGCCAGATACAACGCACGCACACGTCAGCGGGTACACGCACGTACACGCGGAGTACAGCGCACGTGACGCATACATGTGCGTGTCATTGTATCTGCGTGTACCGTGGTCTGTACGTACGGGAACTGTACCCGCGTGGGTCGGTTGTACGTGGTGTACCGCGATGTACGTACATGTTTTCTCAGCGTACCCTGGCGTGTACATGCCGTGTAACGCAGGTTGTTGTATCTGTGTGTTACGCTGTAACCGTGCGTGCTATCTGCGTGTACGTGTACGTGCGGCGCTGTATCTGCGTGTACGTGCGTGTACCCGCGCGTGCGTGTATCTGCGTGTACGTCGCGGTGTACCGCGGCCCCTGTACCTGCATGTACCTTGCGTGTGACGTGCGTGTACCACGTGTACGTGCGCCTGTATCTCGGTGTACCCGCACGTGTTACGTCGCGTGTATCTGCGATGCTACGGTTCAGTGTACCCGGCGTTACGTGCGCTGTACCCCCTCGCGTGTACGTCGCGATGTACCGGCGTGTACGTGCGTACCTTGTATCTCCGATGCTTACCCGCGTCTGACTGTACGGTGTATCGTGTTGTACATGTACGTGCGGCACACGACTGGCGGGACGAATCCACGCCTGGTACGTGCGGACCTTGCGTGTACCCGCGTGTTACGTGTCAGTGTCAATCTCCGTGTACCCGCGCTGATGTACGTGCCGTGTCTATCTCCGCCGTGTACCTTGTTACGTGCGCGTGGTATCTGCGCTGTACGTTGGTATCGTGAGTTGACGTACGTGGGTACCCGCCTGTACGTGCCGTCTTGTATCTGCCGTCTTTTTATTTCTTTCTCTCACCGTGCGCACTGTAACCGCGTGTACTACGTGCGTACCTGCGTGTACGGCGCGTGTACACTATTTCCGTGTACCGCATGTGTACGTGCTTGTATCTGCGTTGTACTGTGCGTCATTGTACCGCCGTGTTACGTGCGTGTAACCCCTTTGTGCGTTGCCTGCCTGGAGCAAGCCATGTTTCCAAAAATTGCCCTAGTTAGCCTCGTTTTTCGTGCGGAGACCCCAGTCCTCCTCTCACAGGATGAATTAAAATTTAAGAGGACAAGTGCGAGAATTTTACTGTTCACGCTGCGCTGCCTAATTCGGTAGTTTGCTATTGTTATGTGGATGCTCGTGTTCGGTGTCAGCTCTGACAATGTCTCTATGGCTTTGATTGGCAAGCTTGCATCATAGTGGCACGATTGAGATCAATCTTTTATATTGTCGCTAGTTGCATGAAGGAAATGATCGGTAATGGTCTGGTGCCTACGTATGCCAACAGGAAAAACCGCGTAGTTGTGCTGCATCCCACTCGTCTGGCCCGGCTAGCAGCGCTAATGAAGTCTGCTCACTTGTTTCTGTGGCAACAGAATTACGAGTATTGGCTCCAGCGGCAGAACGAGCAGCCTCAAAAGACAAAAGCAAGCAGAAAGAGTAGAAGCAGGAAAGGCTGCTACCGCAAATACAGTTTGATTACGTTCTTAACTTTGACGGTAAAAAAGTGGCGATGGGAAACTATCCGAGTTGGATACCGTCTAAATTAGTGACTTTGCTCTCGGAATACAACCCTAACAGTAAAGTTAGTAAGACTTGAAACTTGCTGCGAAAATATTGACTCGACCTTGCAATGTGATCAAAGGATTTCACTGACTTTGGCAACTTTGGGCCGCAAGAAAACCCGAGGTGGGAAATATCGATCACATTAACTAGTGACCTTGACCTTAGTCTAAAGTTAGATGAGACAGTGGACACTGAAACGTACAGAATTGATAGTGGGTAGAACAGATGGGTGATAAAGGCTATATCTTTCGTTATCATTATTGTCCTTGCTTGCTTGTGTTACCATGGTGATGCTAATGTGCTACTTTTAAATTACGTAGTGATTTCAAACAGTCTTCCTGACCGTTCTCGTGTACCATTCTCATACCATTCCCGTCTTTGAGACCACTACAATACTTACCACTACACCACACTACCACTACAATACTTACCACTACACCACACTACCACTACAATAACCGGAATTGCTTGCATATCAGCAAGTCACCGAATCGAGACAAGCTCGCACACACCGAAATGAAATCGTTTGCGAAATCACTGAAACCTTTCACGAACTCTTATCTACGTCAACAGTTGTGTTATTGCGTTCGTGTCGAGTTCTGTACGGCGCGTGGTGTGTGAGCTGCCTGCCTGATCTGTCGCTTGGATTTTGCCGTGCGGTTGTGGCGTTCACGGGTGTATCGCGTTGAAGTTGGTGCGTGAGACGGCTGGTGAAGGAAACGTAGAGAAGTGGTTTTGATGTTCGAGAGCTAACAGTCGAGATCGGATTGTCGGCGACGTTTGGCGAAGAAATTAAGCGTAGCGTCTGAGTAAAAAAAAACTGGGAAACTATTTCAGCTGTGCCACGTGTCATTTAAGTCGGCAAAACGATGAGTGCAGCACTAGAAATTAAATCGATACGGGCGCGTAAGCCCTCGGTTTATAAAGACACGAGATAACAGTGATAAAAGACGTATAAATACTCGTGGGCACTTGGCATTTCTCGATAACTGATATGTATATATATATATGTACATATATTATACATGCATTCAGTCACAAGTATCACAAGTATACTGGTGATTAATGGAGGAACACTGCGCGAGAGATAGCTACGTACGTGGCAGCTTGCTTCTAGTCGAACGCAGTCACGACAGCAGTCGCGGTATTTCTCTGATATGCCCTCTGCCAAGGTCACACCAGATTGCAATTGTTCGTATGACTAGCCGTTAACTAACGACTAACAAATTACCTCGTGTGATCCGATGGGAGATGTAAACAGTAAACACACTCATACCCACTTTTAGGTGAAGTATGAATCGGTCGCCTTTAGCTCTTATAATGAGGCTCCGGGGAAAATACTGATAGATCGCACGCTCTACTTGGCTTGTGTACTTTCATCCACAGTTAGCGATGGGGACAAGTATGTGTGCCGTTATGACAGTATGAAGGGAAGTTTTCCTATTTACTATCAGCTAGTAATTTAATAGCTGATGCTGCTCTGGATATCCACCGTTCAGTGTTATGGTGGGGAACACGCATCAAGCTTCTAGAATTGTATATGTGCTTGCATAATCATAACCTTTAAGAGATTGGATTTTCCCTTCGTTTCGATCGCTACCGGTAACATGGAGTCAACGATCACCCTTGATCTTGTGATTACATGTGACGGCATGGGAACTTTGGAACGTTGTAGTTGACAACATGCCACGTCCCTCATTACCCCACTATGGCCAAATATCCCATATACTGTGTTGACTCTAAATTGTGATTACAATGCAAAGAATAGGAAGTGCGCCGGCTTGGTATGTAGGGTCTTTGCTATGGCTAGCTCTGTGATTGATGTGCGTTTTCCGTTTTTCTTGTGGTGACAGAGCTTTGAGGATTCGCTGCACAGGAATCAGCCCGTTGACCCTCAGAAGCAAGTGGAGACAGAGGTTGGCTCTGCTGTTTCAACGCCCACTGGCCAAACTGTGAGTTTGTTCATGTGCTAATAGTGTAACGTGTCGCAATTCAGCTGATTTTGTACCTACTGCTAACATCGGCTGTATAACGTGAGTTGCCCACTCACTACACCTCGGCTGGTTCCGTGCCTACATCTAACCATGGCTGTATCCTGCAAGTTGCCGTAGCCAGATGTGTTTGCATTGGTTATGCCGGAACCAAATAATCTTGTGAAAAATGACCACTCCAGGACGCCAGTGAAATCGTAATAAAATATCAGCTGTAAAATTAACGCACTGTCAGAGAGTAAGTTTGGAAGATAGATTCATAGGCACTTTATCAGTAACGTACGTAGTTAATTTCCTGGCGGATCCGAAATATATGAGCATAAGCCTCTATAGGTGGCGTATACCCTATATGCTGATAACAGTATCAACCTACGTAGTACGTACGCGAAACAGTCGAGGGAATGAGGCAGAATAGCAGATCCTTCTTGGTTTGTCGAATGACGTAGTGTAGCAAGTTTGCATGTGGCACACGGAGAGACACTAGGTGGCGTTGCGGGATATATAAATTCTGTGCTGTCGGATTTGCTGTTGTGCACGAGAAAGCTGGCGAAAAACCGTGTATGTTCTGTGTGATAACAATGGTGGCAGCCAGGGGACATATCTCTTCATCAGGTGTCACAGAGTAGTTTTAGAAAGGTTTAGCAAAATTCTTTTACATTTTTTTCATTCTGTTTAATGGTGCCAAAAAGGTTATTCAGACAGGATTATGGCACATGCAATTTCTATTACTTTCGTGTCAAATTTGTTCAAAGCCATTTTCACATGAATGGCAAGACTTAGTGCTTTTCTGTGTTTCGTCACTACATCACTTGCTACACTTTTTTTCTCTTTTTGAACTTTCTACAGCAATTTCAAAGCAAGTAAGGACAGAGCTTATAAAACTGTATTGAAGTATATATATATACGTCTGTTGTGCTGCAGCAAAGGACAGTAGGGGTACAGTAGAAATACGATTGGTGCAATAAGTACGAATATGATTTCAAACTATAGTATATATTTTATGTACTTGGCATTTTTCTATTTGCCAAATCAGTATTGTGTAAAAGTATCGTTTATTAATATTTTGCTCTATATTATATATAAATATGTGTGTATATAATATGTATATATATTTATACATAGGGGGGGCCTATGTATAATAAATTATGATCGGATATTATCATTATCTACCTAGTTGCATCATAACTGTATTTCACGTGCACCACTGACACTTTTCAATGAAACAAATATCAGTATAGGCATAAATATGGTTGTATAATGTAACTATATAAGTTATTCGAAACTAACAGCAGTGTGTGTGTGTGTGTGTGATATTATTCGCAGGGCCAGGAGACCAAAGTAGGAGCTCTCGACCAGGGTAATATAAAGGTAAGCACACGTGCGCGAGAACTGTAAATGGGTTGCGTGTAGTGACTAACCAACCAACCAAGCACGCAGTCGTTCGTGATGCGCCTGTCTGCCGCTATTAACTCCCGCAAAACTGCCGATCACCGTTTCCAATCTGGTAACCAATGCGCCGCCGCGTCGTAAAACATTGAAAACATCGTCGATACGAGAGGCGACCGAGTGCGTCGGCCGGCCGTCGATGCGGAAATATCCTTCGAGCGGCTTCGTGAGGAAATTGCAGCGTGTTAAATTGCAGCGTGTTAAATTGCAGCGTGTACATGCAGCTGCTGGCTTGCCGCTGTCGCGTCATGGGCAAGTGACGTTATATATAGCGATCGCAGCAGTCTAGCACAATTTGTCATGTTATCTGTCGCTGTCAGAGCAGACACCGAAATATGAATAGGTATTAGGAGTAATCCGAAAGTAAATGCCCGACCCATTACTGGGCATCACGAAGATTTATGGCTGTCAGTCGGTGCGGCGGGCGAGGCGTGCGAGGCGGCTGGCTTTATTATAGTAGATTGCTGATGGACTTATTCTGCGAGTCATCAAGGTTTATACTCTTACGGTGGGGGGGGGGGTTCTGCTTTCACTCTAAGACGAATATCAGGTGGGGAGGGGGGATTGGAGGAATGTTCTGTTTGGAATATCTCTGATATAATTCATTAGTTCGAATTCAAAATAGTTTAAAATATATTACATTATATATATATATATTTTTATATATATGTATATATATACATAAGTAAAACTACAGATGAAATTGTCCGTTTTAAACTATGCGAATGTAATTTCTCATGCAAAATCGTAACGTCCGGTATTATGCAGACTCCATTAACATACCGATAACACAGGTTAATGACAGATATTATGCTTGGTTTTATTGAAATAAATGCCCGTCCGGTCGTATACGAGGTAAAGCCATTGCATTATAATATTTCTTTATACGTTACATGTTCTTATCAGGTATCACGTTATCTGCATCTTTCTCGTTAAAAATCTAATATCATAACCCAGTTTGCCTTTCAGGGATGTTGTGTTAAACATATACTTATTTGCTATGGAGTTGAAAATAAAGTTCATGTTTGACAAATCAATTTCTTGAGTCTGGATTGCTATGCTCCATACTTGAGAAGTGGCAATGTGGAACAGTTTCTCCTATTGTATTACACAGTGGGTTTGATGCGGAGGTTTATGCTTTATGACTCAGGCTCCGATGCAGCTTCTTTCTTCAAAATTCATATTTAAAGAAAGAAGGTTAGAGGGCAATATGTTTAAGTTCAGTGCTATGACATAAAAATGGGCAGATTTAATGTTATTACTTAAAACAACATTTTCTTTGTCGTTAATGGCTGTTCTATTGTCATGCCTCTATAGATTAACACGGTGTACAACTAATTTTTCACATTTCATCTTCAGTTACCTTAATCAGTTACAATTTACTTGTCATTTTTTCTCTTTTTGAATTAATTTCACCCATTCTCTTGGTTCCAATCTATTGACACCTGTTGCTATATATATAGCAACGTAATCCCCCATCGCACGCACACCCACTTAAAATATAGTCGACAATTCTTATTACAGCAATCTTCCTGACATTGCGAGGTTCAATTTTTTTTCATATTGGTCCGTTTCAATAATAAATGGATCGGATGGACTGGTATCATATGTCTATATATATATATATATATATATATATATATAGACAGCGGCAAGAATGTTCTAATAAGATTTGATTTTCGTCGGAAGCGTTTTCGCTAAGTCATTTTTATTGGCCACTTCCCGGCTTTGAACCTGACTTCTGAGGAATCCCGTAAAAAGCATGCCGTTACTCACTCCGATATTCATTATATAGCCGTGAAGTTTTTAATTATGGAATTTCATTAGGGCAAGTTAATTAAATAAAAAAATAATCAATTTGCAAACGTTTTCCATCGCCCACTCCCCCCACTTTTGGGAGGAGGGATAATGCACACGACTGAATTATTCGCTTTTAATTTTAGCTCGCCGTCAGGTAATGTTTCCTAATTATCCGAACTTTTATTGCATTTTAATCATATTTTGAATATTTATGCAGCGCTAGTGAATTCGAACGTGTTACGGTTTTTTTTAACGAGCCGACGGCACTAAGAAAAACGCGCGCGGGGGCAGAAACAAAATTAACAAAATTAGAAAAGTTCATAGAAATTGTGTTTTTAACATAGCGGGAGTTCGTTTGAAACCTACTCAAAAACACGATGTCCCGCGCACAGGAGCGTGTTGTTATATGATGGCGTGGCGGAGCAACGCACACGCTGTTGCATTGCCACGTAACGTAATGTCGTAATGAGCATTATGAACTCAACGCGCTGGTCGGGCTTTGGTAAGAATCTTGTTAATTTTCCTGCAAGGTCTTCATGTTCGCCATCTTGATGTGACTTCTCGCACGATGGCCCCGTTGTGGACGTGGCGGAATAAATATAGTGTGTGCCCACGCACACACACCCACGCACAAGCACACGCACACACACGCGCACACACACACACACACACACACCTACACACACACGCACACACACACGCACACACACACACACACACACACACACACACACACACACACACACACACGCACACACACATGCACACACACACATACGCACACGCACGCACACACGCGCACACACACATATTGACGGCTGAAATTATTGTTGTGACATGTCTGATGGTCTCGCCGCAGATCTAGCGGACAATAAATATAGATAGCACACACACATACACACATACAAATATTGACTGAGAAAATGTTCATCTCACGTGACGTGCAAGAGTAGATTGTCAATTTGAGCGAAAAACTACCAACAGCCAAAATGTCATCCACGGCTTGCGCACATTCCCTCGCCGCTGAGCTATGCTATAGCGCAAGACAGACGGAACAATCTCTGTCAGTAGAAAGACGGAAAAATCTGTCAGTAGAAATATGCAAGCCAATTACATTTTTAAGATAGAAGTAGGTGGATTGATAAGCGACGTAGTCTGCTACTACTCATCCACTTACAATTGCCGAGCAAGATAAGGTATATTGAGTTCTCTACTAAGGTATTAGGTATATTGTGTATATCTTCTACCGAATAAACACGTACGGGGTTATTATCTAATGAAGTATTTTCTACTTGCATCTGTTACGGTGTGTCTGATGGCAGGCTTAGTTTAGTTCTGCCCAGACATCGTGACATATTTTATGTTTATATATATATATACGTTTAGTGACACTGCAACGTTGCTACGATTGCATCCATTGCTGTCCATAGTCTTGATTATTTTTAAGCGTAAACAATAGTGACAGTACTGATTACTGTTCACACGAAGTAGTTTTTACATACTTGATAAACATATATTTAGTAGTTAAAAAACAAATAATAATCGTAAAAATAATAATAAGGTAATAATATTAACAATAACAATAACTAAATTAATAAAACGAATCTCTTGAATTTTATTTCATACTGTATTGCTACTCTGTGTGTGTATTATATTGACGTTAGTGTTGACGTAAGCATTAGTATATAAGGCGTGACGTTCCTAGTGACGGTGGCACAGTGACCAGTGCTAGTGCACCACCCACTGGTCTCGCACATACTGGCTATATATGAAGTTACATCACGTAGTCGTGGCCGCAGAGCGGTAATGGAGCGGGAGAGAGCTCCACGCCCTCGTAATGTACGTTGACTACTGTCTTCTCCTATACTGCTTGGGGTCGAACGAGACCCCTGCGTAGTGGAGAGGAGGGGAGGAAACTCGGTGCGGGCTCTACGGCAGTACGCTCGGCGTAACATCCGCCTGTGTCTTACAAACACGCATGTTCACTCGCTTGACATCGCTGAGCCGGAGACTTTTGCCGCTGAGTGTTTATTTTTATTTTTATTGTCCGCCTGTTTCAGAATGCGGGCGCCTCGGGAAAGACCGCGTTGGTTGACTCCAAGCCGACTTCGGCGGAGTCTCTCGGGCCGTACGATCCTAACACGACTGTCGGTAGGTGCTCATGATCACGTACGTACGCACGCACGCAGGCACGAAGCCAGGGTTTCGCGACTCCGGCGCCATTTCGTTGCCGTTGCAGGGTAGAAATCCCGCCGCGCATTCGAGCAGACGACTTATTGCCACGGCAAAACACAAAAACCCGCGCGATCTTTCGCCGGCAAAGCCGAAGGAAAACCTATTGGACGTATTGTAATGAATCGACGCATTGGCCGGCCCGGAGTCGGAATTTTTTCCCCACTTGAGTTCCTGACCCACCATAGATAGTGTTTTGTAATATATGGTTCGTATATATATATGGTTGGACGATAGTTAGTGTTAGGGTTCGGTTACGGGTTAGGGTTAGGTGGTATTCATTTTACATTGTTGCTTCGAGGAAGTCGAGTGAATGGAGTGCGCTGATTGGCTGTGGTCCGGAACTCAAGTGGGAAAAAAAATTTCGCCGCCCGGAGTCGCGGAATTAGGAAAGCGTCTGCCACGCGCCGATCCGCGCGCACGTGTGTGTGTATGCGTGTGCATGTGTGTGTGTGCGCGCGTGCGTGCGTGGGTGCGTGCGTGCGTGCGCGCAGACAACAATGCAGGCGGCCCGTCTAATCACCGATCGATGCTTATTAAATTGCCTGATTGCAACAGAGATTACTCTGAAGCTGCGTCGGCAGGTAATTTTGACTCGTCATTGAGCGCGGGCTTTTTTCTTACCCGTAATTCCTCTCCTCCTCCTCCTCCTCCTCCGCTGCCCCCGCTCGCACGCACGCCCTCACGCGCACACGCACACACACACACACACACACACACACGCACACACATACGCTCGCACGCACGACCTCACGCGCACGCGCACACACACACACACACACACACACACACACACACACA
>NW_014577309.1:171125-197424 GCF_000485595.1 Priapulus caudatus | reverse complement strand
GTGCGCACGCGTGTGTGTATGTGTGTGTATGTGTGTGCGCGCGCATGTGTGCGTGCGCACGCGTGTGAGTGTGTATGTGTGTGTGTGTGTATGTGTGTGCGCGCGCATGTGTGCGTGCGCACGCGCGTGTGTGTGTGTATGTTTATGTGTCGAGCCGAACTGAGAAGGCGAGTTAACAAGGAGAAGACGACAAATGATAGTTAGATAATTAGACACATTAGAAGTAACTATGTGAATTTGCTTGGCTAGATAATAGGCAATTATCGTGTTGAATAGCATCAGTGGTTAGCAGTCCAAATTGTACATAAAAGCCAATCAAAGGGAATTTGTTCATTTATAGACAGGTAGGTTATATAGAGGTAGTTTGGCTGCATAACTGTCACTCAAAGGAAAGCATATATGTCACTTATAGATTTTTGTGTCTACTCTATAGAGGCAATAACATGTGTCCTTTATAGACAGGTGTTCGATATATAGAGCTTGCCAAAAGTGTCCTTTATAGAGGGGTGTCCACGGTGTAGAGGGAGTTCCAGTCGTAACTGCCATTCTAGGGGAAACACCAAAAGAACCTTTTATAAACAGGTGGCCGTTTTATGGAGGCGGCCGTGTAACTGCCGTTCAAGACAAAAAACACCTAAGAGTGCACCTAAAAACTGCATTATAGACATAATAGTTCATTATAGACATGTGTCCATTATTTAGCGGTGTCGGCTGACATAGGTCTGAATGTTTTATATGGCCGCAACTATGGAGGCGACTTATGGATGTTTTTCTTTCTTTCTTCAGGTCTGGAATTTGTCGTGCCCGTTAGTGGGTATTTCTGCAGGTTGTGCAGCAAGTTCTACGGTACAGGGAACTCGGCCAGACATCACTGCCAGTCTCAACAGCACTATCAGAAAGTTTGTAATGTAAGTACATACTGCTGTAATGCAACGTCAGAACAGTATAGCATGGCGTATGCACGGCATAATGTAACATAACTATTATGTATGCCACATAATATAACGTACATATTGTTTATGCCATATAATTTCACATAAGTATCGTGTAGTATGATATATGTCATATAACATAATCTAAATATCGTATACCATGATATATATATATATACATACATATACATGATGTAACCTAACTACTACATAGCATAGCATGTAAGTATGTCAGAATAATGTAACGTAATTACTAGCTAGAAAGAAAATCGGGCTCTGCGAGGAATTTCTGCTAATGGTGATAAATCTCGAAGATTCACCGTATGATAAATGCCGCTACGGAACGGTAATCACCTAATACAGTAATACAGGTAAGTACGGTAATCACGTAATACAGTAATACAGGTAAGTACGGTAATCACGTAATACAGTAATACAAGTAATCATGGTAATCACCTAATACAGGTAATCACGTAATACAGGTAAGTACGGTAATCACGTAATACAGTAATACAGGTAATCAGTAATACAGTAATACAGGTAAGTACGGTTATCACGTATACAGTAAATACAGGTAATACGGTAAATCACGGGGAGTAATACAGTAATGACAGGTAAGTAGCGGTAATCTCACGTATACAGTAATAGCAGGTACAGTACGGTAATCACGTAAATAACAGTATACAGGTAAGTACGGTAATGCAGCGTAATACAGTAACTACAGGTTAAGTTAAGGTATAATAACGTAATACAGTATACAGGTAATCACGTAATACAGTTAATATCAGGTATTACGGTAATCCACGTTAATACATGTAATACAGGTAAGTACGCGTAATCCACAGTAATACAGGTATACGGTAATCACGTAATACAATAATACAGGGAAGTACGGTATCACGTAGCTAGGCAGTAATAATGGTAAGCTACTGGTAATCACTTTGTCGTAATACAGTAATACAGGTAAGTACGGTAATCACGTAATACAGGTAAGTACGGTAATCACGTAATACAGGTAAGTACGGTAATCACGTAATACAGTAATACAGGTAAGTACGGTAATCACGTAATACAGTAATACAGGTAATCACGTAATACAGTAATACAGGTAAGTACGGTAATCACGTAATACAGTAATACAGGTAAGTACGGTAATCACGTAATACAGGTACAGCTACGGTAATCAGCGTTAATACCAATAATACAGGTAAGGTACTGGTAATCACGTAGCACAGTAATACAGGTAAGTACGGAATCACGTAATATCAGTAATCAGGTAAGTACGGTAAAAATCTACGTAATACTAGTAAGTACGGTATATCAACGTAAATACAGGTAAGTACGTAATCACGTAATACAATAATACAGCGTAAGTAGACGGTAATCACGTAATATCAGTAATACACGGTAATAAGGTAAATCACGTAATACAGTAATACATGTAAGTACGGTAAATCACGGTATAGGCAGGTAAGTACGGTATTCCGTAATACAGTAATACAGGTAAGTACGGTAATCACGTAATACAGTAATACAGGTAAGTACGGTAATCACGTAATTACTAGTATACAAGTAAGTACGGGTAATCACGTAATACAGGTAAGTACGGTAATGCAGTATAGCAATAAATACAGGTAAGTACGTGTAATCAGTAAGTAGCGGTAATGCACTGTAATCAGTTAAACAGGTAAGTAAGGTAATGACAGAATACAAGTAAAAGGTAAGTACGGTAATCAGCTGTAATACAGGTAATAACAGGTTAAGTACGGTAATCACGTAATACACGTATACAGGTAGTACGTACAGTAATAACAGGTAAGTAGCGGTAATCACGTAATACAGTAATACAGGTAAGACGGTAATCACGTAATACAATAATACAGGTAAGTACGTAATCACGTACTACAGTAATACAGGTAAGTACGGTAATCAGTACTAGGGCAGTAATACAGGGTAAGTACGGTAATCACGTAAGTACGGTAATCACGTAATACAGTAATACAGGTAAGTACGGTAATCACGTAATACAGTAATACAGGTAAGTACGGTAATCACGTAATACAGTAATACAGGTAAGTACGGTAATCACGTAGCTACAGTAATACACGGTAAGTAAACGGTAATCAAGTAATACGTAAATACAGTGAAGTAAGGTAAATGTCACGTATACAGTAAATACAGGGTAAGTACGGTAATTCACGTACTACAGTAATACAGGTAAGTACGGTAATCACGTTAATAACAGTTATACAGTAATACGGTATCACGGGGTAATACAGTAATAGCAGTAAGTACGGTAATCACGTAATACAGTAATACAGGTATAGTAGCGGTAATGCAGTAATAAGCATGTAATACAGGTAAGCGTAGGTAATCACGTATATACAGAATACAGGAAGTACGGTAAACAGCAGTAATACAGTAATACAGGAAGTTACGGTAATCACGTAATACAGTAATACAGGTAAGTACGGTAATCACGTAATACAGTAATACAGGTAAGTACGGTAATCACGTAATACAGTAATACAGGTAAGTACGGTAATCACGTAATACAGTAATACAGGTAAGTACGGTAATCACGTAATACAGGTAAGTACGGTAATCACGTAATACAATAATACAGGTAAGTACGGTAATCACGTAATACAGTAATACAGGTAAGTACGGTAATCACGTAATACAGGTAAGTACGGTAATCACGTGGATGAGCGGTTCTTTTTCTGGTTCTTCTCTCGTAATGTGATGTTATATGATACGGAGGGCGGTGGGGCGTTCACATCAGCCTATATTGCTCGTCCTATATCAACCACCCCCGCCGTCAGAGAACATCAGGCAGCGACCAGACGCGAATGTCATTCCGTACAGCGCGCATCTCCCT
The DNA here is from genome assembly GCF_000485595.1 of Priapulus caudatus. Taxonomy (NCBI): domain Eukaryota; kingdom Metazoa; phylum Priapulida; class Priapulimorpha; order Priapulimorphida; family Priapulidae; genus Priapulus; species Priapulus caudatus. Next base: position 193,611 of record NW_014577309.1, on the reverse strand, counting down.
CTCGCTTGCATGACGTATGTAATCGATCACACGCATCGTCGTTTTTTGACGTCAACCGTTCTTCGCCGGTGAAAAACTCGCCCGCGCATGCGTGCGCCGTCACCGTGTCATGTCACCCCCCCCCCCGCGCATGCGTGCGCCGTCACCGTGTCATGTCACCCCCCCCCCGCGCATGCGTGCGCCGTCACCGTGTCATGTCACCCCCCGCCGGGTGCGCGTGCGCCGTCACCGTGTCATGTCACCCCCCGCCGGGTGCGCGTGCGCCGTCACCGTGTCATGTCACCCCCGCCGCGCATGCGTGCGCCGTCACCGTGTCATGTCACCCCCCGCCGGGTGCGCGTGCGCCGTCACCGTGTCAAGTCGCCCCCCCCCGGGGTGCGCATGCGCCGATCGCGTGGCACGCGTGATTGTCAATCTCGGTAACGACTTCCCATGCGAGTAATACAAATAGCGTGGTGATCAGCCGCCGCGATTCGCGCGCGACACGGACGACGCCGACGACGACGATGATGATGATGATGATGACGTGACTTCATCTGTCATTCAGGGGTGCTTAGCGCCGCTGGTGAGCGCACGCACGCAGGTGCTGGTCGCGGATTTTCCGTACTGTGCCGGTGTGGGAGGGTGGGGTGGGTGGGGATGAGTGTGTATGTGTGTGTGTGTGTGCGTGCGTGCGCGCGCGTGCGTGTGTGTGTGTGCGTGCGTGTGTGCGTGTGGTGGTGGTGGTGGTGGTGGGGTGGGGTATTTCTGTATTTGTGTAGTCGCTGCGCGTGTTGCAGAACGCCGCCGCTTCCGCTCTCACGACCGCCCCCCTGCGCCTGCCCTGCTGCTCTTCCTCTTCCTTCAACTTCCTGTGTCGGCCGTCCATTTCCTCGTTCCCTTCCTCTCGTCGTGCCGCCTTTTTTGGTTGTCGGCACCCGCCGTTTCCCCCTTCCCTTCCCTCCTCTGCTCCCCTTACCTCCTCTGCCCTCCCCTCCACTCTTTCCCCCTTCCATCCCCTGACCTCCCTTTCTCTTCTCTGCCCTCTCCTTTCCTCCCCTGCCCTCTCCCCTTCTTCCTCTATCATCTGCTGCCCTCCCACTTTCTTCCTCTGCCCTCCTCCTCTTCTCGTCTGTCCTCCCCCTCTGCCTTCCCTTCTCCCCTCTCCTCATCCACCCGTGACAGTGCCCCGGCGTGCAAATTTGTCGTGTGGCGCGATGCTCGTACGTGCCAATCCTCTTCCGTCACGACTTTGCTGATTCCGTAGAGAAGTGACCTAGCCCCCACCCCTGTCGTTAATCTCTCATTCAGCTTACGCGCTATCAGGCAATTGCCTCGTCTCGGCTAAGCAGATTACAACCCATCGCGCTCCCTAACAAACCAATCTTAATGATGTGCGGAGCGGCGCTGGTTTCTATGTAATCGAGCATGCTTAATGAATTTACGATGGATCGTCGACGTTTAGAAGGGCCTTTTTATTACCATCACACCAGCAGTGCGTAGTGAGGCAGCGACTGTGTACTCGACAGTGTAGGAGGGTGCCGTTGTAATCCTACAGTGAAGTGCATTCATTAGTGTACGTGGTCGTTGCGGTTCGTTAGCAGCAGTATGTTGTAATGGGCAATGTATATGTATGTTGTCATTGTATATTGTAATTCGGCAATCGTTTCCTCGGTTTAGGTGCATGGCAGGGTGAGTGGAGTGGGTACCGAGAATCAAAGATACATCGTACAGAGTTTGGTGTGAAAAAAACAATAATAAAAAATAATCGTGATTTATTTCATTTTTTAAATTTTATTTATCACCAGAACTTAAAGCAAAAGCAGAGCAAGATGGCGAAGCAAGAATTAAGACAGAATGTTGCAGCTGTGGATACTCAGCAGAAAGCAGAACGGGAGGAAAACGAAGATGGCACGTCCACTAAGCAAGGCACGGCTGGTGAGGAGCAGCAGCAACCTACGTCTGAGAAAAGCGAGCCGACGATAGATGGAGAGCAGACAAGTGAGCAGCAGGCAAATGAACAGCAGAAGATGGGCGAACAGCAGAGCACAGAAGAACAGCAGATGGATGAACAGCAGACAAGTGAGCAGCAGAAGACAGGCGAACAGCAGTCAAGTGAACAGCAGAAAACAGATGAACAGCAGACAAGTGAGCAGCAGAACACAGGCAAACAGCAGTCAAGTGAACAGCAGAAAACAGATGAACAGCAGACAATTGAACAGCAGAACACAGATGAACAGCAGACAAGTAAGCAGCAGAAAACAGATGAGCAGCAGACAATTGAGCAGCAGCAGACAAGTGAGCAGCAGAACACAGATGAACAGCAAACAAGTGAGCAGCAGAAAACAGATGAACAGCAGACAAGCGAGCAGCAGAACACAGATGAACAGCAAACAAGTGAGCAGCAGAAAACAGATGAACAGCAGACAATTGAGCAGCAGCAGACAAGTGAGCAGCAGAACACAGATGAACAGCAAACAAGTGAGCAGCAGAAAACAGATGAACAGCAAACAAGTGAGCAGCAGAAGACAGGCAAACAGCAGTCAAGTGAACAGCAGACAAGTGAGCAGCAGCAGACAGGTGAGCAGCAGAACACAGATGAACCGCAAACAAGTGAGCAGCAGAAAACAGATGAACAGCAAACAAGTGAGCAGCAGAAGACTGACGAACAGCATGCTGGGAGGGATGCTGACGAGGTCGCCATGGAGACGACGAGCGTGGTCGCGCGGGGCGGCGGCGACGCGAAGGAGGCAGACGGCGGTGTGTCCCGGGACGATGGGGTGGCGGTGGTCAAGGTCAACGTGGCGACTCCAGCAGGGGGCGCCGGTTCGGAAGCTGACGAGCTCGCTGCCCTCGAAACGCTCTGCGGCGGCATCTCTTAGTCGGTGCAAGTGCTGATGGTTATATACATATATATATATAATGTGTGTATATAGATAGATATATGCATAAAATGTAACAAAATAGTGGCAGTAACTTGTGTGCGCAAATACGAGTGCACTTTAAACACGACAAACACGCGTGAATTCGTCTCTGAGCTCGCGTTTATTTCCCCCCCCCCCGGCCCTCGGCAGCCGGGAACTGCCGCTGTGTGACAATTTCACTTCGTTTGCGCGCGCGCATACCTAGCGACAGTCGCGAAGCAACAATCGCCCTAATGAAAATAACGTCGTGGAATACTTGGGCGCCGTCGGTTTATATTTTTGGTCGGTTTATTTTTTTGGTGGCACGCGTGCGTTTCCTTCGCGAGTTGATTAAAAAAACCGGAGGCCCCCTGCTGCTGCTTCCGATGACTGATTTGCATTTTGATGGGTGCTCTGCTGCCGCGGAGGACGTCTGACACTCACTTGCCGATAGAAATGGAGCAATTTGGTAGACGCCCCCCCCCCCTGTTGCCCTTGCGCGCGCATCCCCTAATGGTGCATAATGGGGAAAAATGCGTGGTGCGACGTGCATTCGCCGAGAAAAATGTTTGCCGCTGTTATTATTTTTTGTTGTTACCGTAATTTCGGTAGTTACTGGCGGCACAGTGGCCGCCGACTCTACGTTGTTTTCGCTGTGTCGTATTATATCACGCTCGTGAACCTCTAGCGTGTCCGTCAAGGCTACAAGGTCGTTAGCGGTAATAGGAGCGCGGAGTTCTTACCCCCCCCCCCGCCCGCCTCCTCCTTCCTTCCTCTCCGCCCGCCAATCTGCGGTTTATGTTGGTCAGAGTGTCATGTGTCGTGTGTCGTACGTCTATTATGATGACGCTCCTGGAGCGTATATGGCGAGCTACGGAGCGTCTATTCTACGGCGCTCCTGGTCAGAGTAAATGTTATTTTTGCAGTGCGCAGTGGTAGCAGGTGACCGACCACCAAGTGCTGTTACCACCGAGCAGTGGCATAGCCAGGATTTTTTAACAGGGGGGCCAAAAACAGCGAACTGCGCAAAATAGTGGATGACTTAAATTTTAATGGTTCCACCGCCTCCCTCTCCACACCCTACGCTCCCCCACTTCGCAGCTCTGCAATTTTTGTTTTGGGCGCCGTGCATAACGGCGACATTTTTGTTCGTTGTTCTGTCCTATCAAGATATATAATATAAAAGGAGGGGTGCAAAACAGTAACGTAATACACGGCCTCTATATAGATGCCCTGTCTCCCGAGTCCCGACGTAGAACAGTCCGTCATCCGGCGGATGTCGGTCGAGAGGTCGCGAGCACTTAAAACTGTAAAATAAAATGTGAAAGGTTCTTCGGGAAAAATCTTCCAGTTCCTAACTCTGAACGATTGTATCTACTCCCCACTGTTGTCTGTCCGTCAGGACCATAGAAATAATATAGATAGCATAATATAGATAGTCCATCTATATTATTTCTATGGTCGGGACAGCGGAACGCGTAATGTAATCGTGAGTCTGTTTTGTCTACGTAAATAAAGTGGTGTGGAAGAGAAATTTCTATCACGTTGTTATGTGCGTATGTTGTGTGTCGCGGCCGTTAACGTGAATCAACTTGAATTAATAATGATAATATTGTACGGAGAAATAGTTGAAGATCTCAGTGCAGGATCTTGTAGAGTCGACAGCGTATTAGCGATGTAGCAAATAGCAGATAGTAGCAGAGTCGTCCGGCAGATGATTGCAGAGTCTGGTTAGTCAGGTTCCGAATGAGACAGCTTCGCAGGTTAGTTGTAGGTAACTCGTGTCTTTATTACTTGACACATATACAAATATATACCATACCATAGCCTAGGCAACCATGTCTAGGCTCCGACGCCTCGTCTCGATCTCTCTCCGACTCACTACATAGTAACAATGTGTCTCTCCATATAATAACAGTTCTCTAACTAATTCTAGTAACTCTCTATCTCTAATATCTTTTCTCTCTGTCCGAGCGAGTCTATTTATACGGATTCAAAAACATACTGACCGCTCTACAATCCTAACCCGTTTCTCACCGGCTGCTTCTACTATTAGTAACATATTAACGCGCAATTGTCTGTATTCATTAGGGTGCGCGGTGGGGCTACGTATATGTACGAGCACGACGTCCCATGTCATTACAATAACAACAATAACTTGCCAGGGTTAGAAGTATAGACAATTAATCGCACAGCCTCGTCTGGCTGAAATGTACAATACAACAATAATTTAACGTGACTGTCTCGTTGGTTCTCCCGATTGTTGGTTAAACGATCGCGAATGAGTGGCGAGAATTCTAGTGCGATGACGTATTACCCTGCATCTTACAGCGTAAGCGTATTACACGCGATTGAAAATGATTTCTCACATAATCCTACGCCATATATTGCAAAAGGGCACTCATAAGGTCAACATTCGACGCATCAACGTCGCAGTTAAGCAGTATGCCAGCCACTGTCAGCAGCAGCGGTATCAGTAGCAACAGCAGCAACAGTAATAGCGGCATCAGCAACAACAGTAACAGCAGCAGCACCACCACCAGCAACAACAACAACAGCAGTGCTGGTAGCAACACCGCCGCCAGCAGCAGCAGCAAAAGTCTCGGCAAGAGAAACGGTGGCAGCAGCAGCGGCGGCATCGTCACAATCATCATCATCAGCCGCAGCAGCAGCAGCAACATCATCATCAGCATCATCATCATCATCATCATCAGCAGCAGCAGCAGCATCTACAGCAGTAGCAGCAGCATCAGCAGCAGCCGCAGCAGCAGCAGCAACATCATCATCAGCATCATCATCAGCATCATCATCAGCAGCAGCAGCAGCAGCAGCATCTACATCTCCCGGCAGCACTCACGATCTCACCGGCCAGCAGTCATCTCGTGAATTCTAAAGGTGAATTGTTCCGCTAAAGGCCGTCAAACGCTGATCTAACCCGGAGTCCCGTCCGTCGGTAAGTCCTCCGCCGTTTCACATTACGTCTATAAACGTTTACCGCCAATGTCTGTCTTGCCTCGCGGCGAAGCGAGCGAGCCATAATCAATCTTCTGTGTGTGTAGAGAGAGAGAGAGAGAGAGAGAGAGAGAGAGAGAGAGAGAGATCGCGAACACCGCCATGCAGCGGCCCACCCACCGAGCGCCAACGACCACGAGACACACAGACAACACCACACACACAGCAACGACAGCAGCATCACGACCTCGCAGAATTTTCAGTGATGTGTATCTCACGCGGGATCGATTAACGGGTTCACGAATTGCGCGTCGGTAAAGACACGCAAGTTTTCCAGATCAGTCTGCAATTTCTAACTCAAGTCAGGAGCAGAGCCGAGAAGTAACGGAAGCTCCGAAACGATTTCTCTCCGCTGTCCCGATCATGCGACGTTTTACTACCCCGAAACGGGTCTCCTGGCGGTAACCGCGCACTCGGTTCATTAGCAAAAAAATTCGGCACAAACGACATGCAAGTGTGCTGATGGTTATATTACATATATATATACTGCGATGATAATCAACTGGGTGTAGCAACTCACAGAGTACACTCTGCATTTCATAAACAGCTTTTATAGAACAAAATAGTGCACGTGGACACCTATTATGCCTAATCTGTCAGGCAGATTTCAATCATACGATTAGCAAGCTCTGAGAATGCTACTTTTACACACACTGCACAACCACCCCCTCGTGAATTCGTCTCTGAGGCTGAGGCGCGTTATTCGCCCCGCCCCCCCTGGCCCAGCTCGCAGCTCGGGAACTGCTGCTGTGTGACAATTTCACTTGTCGTTTCGCTCGCGCAAACGCGCGCTCATACCTAGCGACATGTCGTGGAGAGCAAACAATCGCTCTAAATGAAAATAACGTCGGAATACTTTGGGTTGGGCTTGCCAAGAGAGATCTCGTTTTTTAGTTTTTATTCTGGAAGAGATCACAAGAGACTTTTGTACTGTTTTTGGCCCATACGACAACGTAGAACAATTCTTTACAAGTACACCCGAAAAATTTATTTTATGTGTTTTTATTGTTTGTTTAATTCTTTTTACCGTGCCGTCTTCTTTCTGCTTAACGAGTTGAATTTATCAAAATATATCCGTTAGGTCTTATTTAAACCAAACCCCTATTTCTGATCTAGCTAACATTCGATGACTGATTATGAACTATATAGATAGTAGAGTGTGCCTGACTTGACTAGGCTACTATGGCGAGGACGTCTTGAGCACTCACTGCCGATAGGATAATGAGCAATTTGGTAAGACGGCCAACCCCCTGTTGCCGGCTTGGCGCGCGCATCCCCCTAATGGTGCATAATGGGCTGTATGTTGTAGATGATATGTATGATTTATGGAAAATTTACATGCGGTGTAGCTAACGATGGTCTAATTTCGTCGCGAGAAGAAGATATGTAGAGAATAAGTGGTGCCGCTTGAGCGTTAATTTTAAGTGATTTTATGTTATGTTTAATGATTAGCCTATGGTATTATGATTATGAATAATATGGTAAAATTTCGAGGTAGTATACTTAGGCGGATGCACAGAGGGTACCGTCCGAGAACTGCTACGTATTTGTGATTTTTCACGCTGTGTTCAAATGTAATTTAATTATCTACGCTCAGTTTGAATTGACTCCCTAGCAGTTGGTTACCTGTCAAGGCTACAAAGGGGTCGTTAGGCGAGGTTGGTATTAATAGTATATGAGCAGAGCTGGAGTGAATTTCTTACCCATTTCCTGCTAACCGGCCAAGCGAACACTGACCCTGACTTGGCTCTACCTTCCTGATCTACTGCATCCTGCGCTTCTATCGCTTCAATTACTGGCGCGATTATTTTATGTTGGTTCAGGAGTTAGGTTACATTATTGTGTACGTGTGGTTCCGATATGTATCTATAATTGAATTTGACGACTCCTTGAGGAGCGATATATTGGTTCAGAGGGTCATTATCGAGTAATGCGTAATGATGTCTAGTCTATTATTATGCGTGCGCTCATGGTAATTCTGGGTCTAAAAGTAAAAATGTTATTTTTGTTAGGTATGGCTAAAGTGAGGCGACAGTGTTTAAAGATCAGTGATTCAATGGACCACGATCAAGTGTACTGTTTACCACAATGTAGGGTAGGTGTAGTGGTGGAGTGTTATGTACTCATGATTAATTAAGATTGTATATAATTATTTATGTTAGGTGATGTATGATTAGGAGAGATCTACAAGTATATGTAGTGGTCATATGGAATGCCAGATGATTTTATTAGACAGATGAGGAGGGCTACATAAATACAATGCGAACTATGCATTGTATGTATTATGCAAAGAATAGTTGGCATAGAGCTTAATTTATGTAATAATTACATATTTTTATTTAAGTGGTTTCGCTGATTCTGCAGCTGATGTTCTTCACTTCGGTCTATTGTCGATCGTAATGCGCTGTTAAGTGGTTGTTGTCTTACGGTGTGTGTGTGCGTTTTAACTGGTGTATGTATGCTATCCAGCAGCTTAATTATCGCGAGCATGCTAAAAGGCAATATTTAGTTAATTTAAATTGAGGGCGCCTGTGTGCAATTGAAATTGTAAGTCGGCGACATGTTTGAGTATTTTCGAGTTGTAGTTCTTAGGTATCCTAAAAAATTATCAAATAATATTAATGATAACAACAATATGTATGAGGGTTTAGCTAAAAACAGTAAATATCAGTGTAATACTAAGGCTGGACCTCTAATATATAGTATAGCCTTAGCATGTTACTGTGCTCCCAGGAGTCCATGGACGATAGAATAGCATTCCGATATCATTCTTATGCGTACGTGATGTGTCGGTGCGAGAGGTCAAGCGAGCACTTTAAAACTGTAAAATAATAATAATTCGTTGACGATGGAAGTAATTCTGTAATGCGAGAAAATAACTCTTTAATCCAGTTTCACTAGACTTTTGAGAACGAATGTTGTATCTAAAGCTTGCCCGAGACACTGTTTGTAAAATCTTTATCCGATCAGTGACCAATAGAATGATGATATGTTATTATATCATAATTAAGATAGCAATATTAATAATATTTAATAGTGCCAATCTGGATATATCTATTTGTTCACTGATGTAAACGGGACAAGTCGGAACGTCCGTAATATATATTATCTTGAGTAGGATGGTTACTGTTATATTTATGTTGGTATAAAGTCTAAACTTGTTGTAAAATATATAAATGTGTATTGTGTGAAAGATGATTATGAATTATTTATCTTAAATTCAATACGTGATGAGCTATGTAGTTATTGTTAAATGTATTATATTAATTATGAGTATTTATTTGATACTGTAATCAGTGTTATTATTGTGTGTCGCGGCCGAGTTTAGAGCTGGATTATCAACATTTGAAATTAATAAATGAATAATATTGTACGTGAGAAATATGAGTGTGAAGAAGGCTGCAGTGCATATTTATATTCAGGATATTAGTACTTGTATTAGAGGTCGTACATGGTTCAGTATTTAGCGAATGTAGCAAATAATGGCAGTAATTTAGTATGTTAGAGTAAGCTTAGAGTCGTTCATGTATCTTCAAGGTCGAGCAATGGATTATAAGCTGATCGTAGTAACTGTTTAGGGTAATACATGAGTAGATTTCCGAAGAGACTACAAGCTTTCACGTCAGGGTTAAATGTCTGGTGTAGGAAGTAACTTATTGCGTTGTTCTTTTAATGTACAGCTTGATCACATATATTACTATAATATATAAATTATTAGTTTACTCATAATTATCTCATATAAGCCTAAGGATTATTGCATAATCGGCTAAATGTGTCTAGTGCTCTCGAAGTTACGCTGTAATTTCGATCTGGTATCGATCTCTATCGTTACGCGATCTCATCGGATACTAAATAGCAGACAAGTGAGCAGCAGAACACAGATGAACAGCAAACAAGTGAGCAGCAGAAAACAGATGAACAGCAGACAATTGAGCAGCAGCAGACAAGTGAGCAGCAGAACACAGATGAACAGCAAACAAGTGAGCAGCAGAAAACAGATGAACAGCAGACAATTGAGCAGCAGCAGACAAGTGAGCAGCAGAACACAGATGAACAGCAAACAAGTGAGCAGCAGAAAACAGATGAACAGCAGACAATTGAGCAGCAGCAGACAAGTGAGCAGCAGAACACAGATGAACAGCAAACAAGTGAGCAGCAGAAAACAGATGAACAGCAAACAAGTGAGCAGCAGAAGACAGTCAAACAGCAGTCAAGTGAACAGCAGATAGATGAACAGCAGACAAGTGAGCAGCAGAACACAGATGAACAGCAGACAAGTGAGCAGCAGAAAACAGATGAACAGCAAACAAGTGAGCAGCAGAAGACTGACGAACAGCATGCTGGGAGGGATGCTGACGAGGTCGCCATGGAGACGACGAGCGTGGTCGCGCGGGGCGGCGGCGACGCGAAGGAGGCAGACGGCGGTGTGTCCCGGGACGACGGGGCGGCGGTGGTCAGGGTCGACGTGGCGACTCCAGCAGGGGGCGCCGGTTCGGAAGCTGACGAGCTCGCTGCCCTCGAAACGCTCTGCGGCGGCATTTCGTAGTCGGTGCAAGTGCTGATGGTTATATACATATATATATATGTGTGTATATAGATAGATATATGCATAAAATGTAACAAAATAGTGGCAGTAACTTGTGTGCGCAAATACGAGTGCACTTTAAACACGACAAACACGCGTGAATTCGTCTCTGAGCTCGCGTTTATTTCCCCCCCCCCCGGCCCTCGGCAGCCGGGAACTGCCGCTGTGTGACAATTTCACTTCGTTTGTGCGCGCGCATACCTAGCGACAGTCGCGGAGCAACAATCGCTCTAATGAAAATAACGTCGTGGAATACTTGGGCGCCGTCGGTTTATATTTTTGGTCGGTTTATTTTTTTGGTCGCACGCGTGCGTTTCCTTCGCGAGTTGATTAAAAAAACCGGAGGCCCCCTGCTGCTGCTTCCGATGACTGATTTGCATTTTGATGGGTGCTCTGCTGCCGCGGAGGGCGTCTGACACTCACTTGCCGATAGAAATGGAGCAATTTGGTAGACGCCCCCCCCCCTGTTGCCCTTGCGCGCGCATCCCCTAATGGTGCATAATGGGGAAAAATGCGTGGTGCGACGTGCATTCGCCGAGAAAAATGTTTGCCGCTGTTATTATTTTTTGTTGTTACCGTAATTTCGGTAGTTACTGGCGGCACAGTGGCCGCCGACTCTACGTTGTTTTCGCTTTGTCGTATTATATCACGCTCGTGTACCTCTAGCGTGTCCGTCAAGGCTACAAGGTCGTTAGCGGTAATAGGAGCGCGGAGTTCTTACCCCCCCCCCTCCTTCCTCTCCGCCCGCCAATCTGCGGTTTAGGTTGGTCAGAGTGTCATGTGTCATGTGTCATACGTCTATTATGATGACGCTCCTGGAGCGTATATGGCGAGCTACGGAGCGTCTATTCTACGGCGCTCCTGGTCAGAGTAAATGTTATTTTTGCAGTGCGCAGTGGTAGCAGGTGACCGACCACCAAGTGCTGTTACCACCGAGCAGTGGCATAGCCAGGATTTTTTAACAGGGGGGCCAAAAACAGCGAACTGCGCAAAATAGTGGATGACTTAAATTTTAATGGTTCCACCGCCTCCCTCTCCACACCCTACGCTCCCCCACTTCGCAGCTCTGCAATTTTTGTTTTGGGCGCCGTGCATAACGGCGACATTTTTGTTCGTTGTTCTGTCCTATCAAGATATATAATATAAAAGGAGGGGTGCAAAACAGTAACGTAATACACGGCCTCTATATAGATGCCCTGTCTCCCGACGTAGAACAGTCCGTCATCCGGCGGATGTCGGTCGAGAGGTCGCGAGCACTTAAAACTGTAAAATAAAATGTGAAAGGTTCTTCGGGAAAAATCTTCCAGTTCCTAACTCTGAACGATTGTATCTACTCCCCACTGTTGTCTGTCCGTCAGGACCATAGAAATAATATAGATAGCATAATATAGATAGTCTATCTATATTATTTCTATGTTCGGGACAGCGGAACGCGTAATGTAATCGTGAGTCTGTTTTGTCTACGTAAATAAAGTGGTGTGGAAGAGAAATTTGTATCACGTTGTTATGTGCGTATGTTGTGTGTCGCGGCCGTTAACGTGAATCAACTTGAATTAATAATGATAATATTGTACTGAGAAATAGTTGAAGATCTCAGTGCAGGATCTTGTAGAGTCGACAGCGTATTAGCGATGTAGCAAATAGCAGATTGTAGCAGAGTCGTCCGGCAGATGATTGCAGAGTCTGGTTAGTCAGGTTCCGAATGAGACAGCTTCGCAGGTTAGTTGTAGGTAACTCGTGTCTTTATTACTTGACACATATACAAATATATACCATACCACAGCCTAGGCAACCATGTCTAGGTTCCGACGCCTCGTCTCGATCTCTCTCCGACTCACTACATAGTAACAATGTGACTCCATATAATAACAGTTCTCTAACTAATTCTAGTAACTCTCTATCTCTAATATCTTTTCTCTCTGTCCGAGCGAGTCTATTTATACGGATTCAAAAACATACTGACCGCTCTACAATCCTAACCCGTTTCTCACCGGCTGCTTCTACTATTAGTAACAATTCGCAATTGTCTGTATTCATTAGGGTGCGCGGTGGGGCTACGTATATGTAACGCAAGCAGGCGACGGTCCCATTGTCATTAGGGCAATAACAACAATAACTTGGCCAGGTTAGAAGTATACGAGAATTAATCGCACAGCTCCGTCTGGCCTGAAATGTACCAATACAACAATAATTTAATAACGGTGACTGTCTGCTTTTTGGTTCTCGCGATTGTTGAGTTAAACGATGCGCGAATTGAGTGGCGAGAATTCTAGTGCGATGAGTATTACACTGGCATTGCTTAGCAAGCGTAAGCGTATTACACTGCGATTGAAAATGATTTCTCACATTAATGCCTACGGCCATATATTGGGCAAAGGGCACTCAATTAAGGTCAACATTCGACACGGCATCAAGCGTCGCAGTTAAGCAGTATGCCCAGCCACTGTCAGCAGCAGCGGTAATCAGTAGCAACAGGCAGCAATCAGTAATAGCGACGGCAATCAAGCAACTAGGCAAAGTAACAGCAGCACACCACACCAGTGCATACAAACAACAACAGCAGTGCTGTAGCAACAGCCGCCGCCAGCAGCAGCAGCAACAAAAAGTCTCCGGTAAAAAAAAAAAAGAAAAATGAAAGAAGAAACGGTGGCAATGCAGGCAGGCGGCGGGCATCGTCACAATCATCATCATCAGCCGCAGCAGGCAGCAGCAACATCATCAATCAGGCATCATGCAATCTCAGCATCATCATGCATCAGGTCTAGGGCAGCAGCAGCAGCGATCGTACATCTCCCGCAGGGCACCACGATCTCACTCGCCAGCAGTCATCTCGTGAATTCTAAAAGGTGAATTGTTGCCGCTAAAAGGCCGTCAAACGCTGTCTAACACGCGGAGTCCGGCGTCCGTGCGTAAGTCCTGCCGCGTTTCACATTAACGTCTATAAACCGTTTACCGCCAATGTCTGTCTTGGCTCGCGGCGAAGCGAGGCGAGCCAATAATCAATCTTCTGTGTGCGTAGCAGAGAGAGGAGAGAGAGAGAGATGAGAGAGAGAGAGAGAGAGAGAGGATCGTGAGCTGAGCAACAGCTGGTTTTTCTGACTGCCACTTGACCGTCGGTCGCCTGCTTGCGATTCCCTTGCGCTGGTTGTCGAGAATACGAGGTATGACTGGCTTCACTGTGCTGCTCTCTCTATCGGCCTGCTGTCTCTCGCATTCTCCTCTCTCTCTTTGTCTCTCATCTCTCTCTGCTCCTAATCTCTCTCAGTGCTCTCTCAGTCTGCTCTAACTTGCTCTCATCTCTATCTAACTTGCCATCTCTCTCCTCTCTCTCTCCCTCTCTCTCTCATCTCTCTCGTCTCTCTTTCATCTCTCTCCTCTCCCTCTCTCGTCTTTCTCGATTCTCATCTCTCTCTCTCTCGCTCTCTCTTCCGTCTCTCTCTCTCTCTCCTCTCTCTGCTCATCTGGCCTCTCGTCCGATCTTCTCTCTTCTCCTCTTCCCTCTCATCTCTCGTCTCTCTCTCTCTCTGCATCTCTCTCGCTATCTAAACTTGCTCACGTCTCTAATCTCTCTCATCTCTCTCTCTCCTCCTCTTCTCTCCTCTTCTCTCTCCTCTTCCTCTCTCTCTCTTCTCCATTCTCTCTCTTCTCGGTTTTTTTTGATTTCTCTCATGCTCTCTCTTCGTCTCTCTCCCGCGTTAACTTGCCTCTTCTCTCGTTTTCTGCTCTTCGCTGCCGTAGCGGTGCGCTTGTTCGCTATCTCCCTCTCTTTCTGCCTCTTCGTCTCCCTCTTCCTCTCCCTCTCCCTCACCCCACTCGCAATTTTCTCCGTTAGTCGTGGGTTCGAATGCGTCGGTGCGTCTGTGGCACTAAAGCGCTGTAACCGTACCGACTCCTCTCTTCTCTCTCCCTCTCTCTCGTCTTCCCTCTCTCTCTCTCTCCTCTCTCTCTCTCGTCTCTCCCTCTCTCTGTCTCTCTCCTACCTCGCTCTCTGATCTCTGTCTCCTCTCTCATCTCTCTCCATCTCTCTCGCTCTCTCTCTCTCTCTCTCCGCATCTCCCGCTCCTCATCTCCCGCTCTCTCTCGCTCGTCTGTCTGTTGGCTCTGTCTGCTCTCCTCTACGTGATCTCAGCACCTCTGACTAACACGCTCTTTCCCTCTCTCGCTCACACTTTGTCTATCTATTGATCTTTCTGTCTGTCAATTTGTCTGTTTGTAAATCTTGAACCGCCCTGACTCTCTCTCTTTATCTTACGGTCTCCGCTTTATTTGCGCTCCTCCGCTCTCCTACTCTTTATATTGTGCGCCCCCTCTCTCGCTGTCTTACCCTCTGCTCCCTCACTCGCCGACTACATTGCGCTCCGCCCTCCCCCCTCCCTCTCTTTATCTCTCTCTCTCTCTCTTGCCGTCTATCTTGCTCTTTCTCTCTCTCTCGCTGCCTATATATCTTGCTGCTTCGCCCTCTCTCTCACTGTCCATCTTCCACGCCCTCTCTCATGCTTTCTCTGCCCCGCGCTTTCCCCCTTTCTTTCGCTCTCTCTCTCTTTCTTTCTCTCTTAGCTGGCTATCCCGGCACTCCTCCTCTCTCTTTTAGCTGTCTTACTTTCCCTCTCTCCCTCTCTTTTAGCTGTCTATCTTGCACTTCCCCCTCTCTCTCTCTCTCTCTCTCTCTCTCGCTGTCTCACAAGATTGCATAGCTTGTGAAAGCTTATTCGCCTCTCTACGAAAGTCTCGTTCAGTAACGTCGATATATATATTCGGTAATTACCTTTCGCTCGCGACACACTCTAACAACGCGCGTAGAACATGTCCGTCGACGCTCGTAAATTTTCCACTTTAATCTATCGCGAGAAATTCGTTTTTAAACCCTATTTGCTAAAACCCGTCGTCAAAATCCACGCGCGTCCGATATGCTT
This sequence comes from Priapulus caudatus, assembly GCF_000485595.1. Taxonomy (NCBI): domain Eukaryota; kingdom Metazoa; phylum Priapulida; class Priapulimorpha; order Priapulimorphida; family Priapulidae; genus Priapulus; species Priapulus caudatus. Next base: position 178,219 of record NW_014577309.1, on the reverse strand, counting down.
TGAATAAGTAGGCTTTGCCTCAATGTCGTATTTGTACGTTTCGTGCAGTATCGCGAATCCCAAGATGTTCTATGACAATGCTATGTATAGGCATGAAATCATGCCCAAAACACGATGGTTTAGAAGGCTGATTGTAGCGAATTTTTAGTGTTGCAGTGTGATGTTATTTCTCTTGGTGTAAGGTATCGAACGCGTGAGGGCGTGGCGGGACTGCTAGTCTTCGTATCTAGATCTCTCCACATGTTGGCCGCGCGCATCAGGACGTGTGACGTCATAATATTTACAAACACGCACACGTACGCGCGCGTAATCATGCACACACCACGCACGAACACATGGACCGCACACGCATCCGCCCACATATGCATGCACGCCCCTCTCCTACATACACACGCACACGCGCGCGCACGGACGCGGCGTTTTGCTTAATTTCCGTTTTGTTTGTGTCTGTCTCCCCGACTGCGTCGATTAGTCGTATGCAAATATTGCACGAGTGTGTACCTAACGAACGTAGCAGGACGCCTCGTACTCGCACGCCGCTATCTGCTGTTCTATAATTGCCGCTTGCGCCTGCTGTCGCTTCCCTCGCGTGGCGTAGTGGTAGCATACGGGCGAGGACCTGCCACACTCCGCGGTTATGCTGATTACACGTGGAATCAACTCGGGTCACGGCCGACAGGTATAAGGAAGTCTACCCACTCGTAAGGAGTTACCACTCGGTGTAAAAAGAAAACAATTGTTAGACACATCGTAATTACAGCAACATCAACTATACAAGAACACAACTACTACAAGAACACAACTACTACAAGAACACAACTACTACAAGAACACAACTACTACAAGAACACAACATTTCTCTCACGTAACAAGACGCTTGGCAAATTTACGCGCTGGTCACGGCTCCAGTATAAGGTAGTCTGTTTCTACCCGTGATCGTATTAGTGGTTACGCGTGAGTGTGTGTATTACACCCGTGCTAGCGTCTATTTAAATGCAGGTAATAAAGAACATAACGAACTATGATGTACATGTCCAGTTATCTCTTTAATTGTACAGCTTTAACTATGCATCCTCCCATAACGGGGCGAATGCGTACAGTCGAGGTGCGCGAGTAACATCACCTAACTTACGAGGTTATAGCTGAATGTAGCCGGCTCTGACCAATCTCGTATCTATTGCAATATTTATCTCCCTTCTCTCTCTAGTCGAACACGCGGTTATATACTCACATAGGTAGACACGCCTACCTATTGTTTATAGTCAGTCCGTACTACGTTATTGTCTGTAATTGGCTAATTCGACCACTGTCTAGTCCAGCGTTATAACTTTACACAGCTGGTCTATATGCCAAAATAGAACAATAGCTTATTCTTGTATATTTACTTCTCTGTCTTTCGACGGTATTACAGAGGCAACTCGGTTTCGGTGCGAAGCTACGATGAGGAATTTTACGCGGTTTGGTCACGCGTCGGCTCACGCGTTATTAGCCTCGTTCACACGAGACCTCGTATTTCTGAAATACCGGATTTGCGAAATACCGTATCTGAGACAAATACGCGGCCGAGCGTTCACACGCTGATTCGCGGCTCCAGAAATACGGTATTTGCGAGCTACCGCAAGCTGGCGTTTAAAGCAATAGCGAACAATGCGAAATAAACAATGGCAGATGCGCACGCATACTGCCCGATAAAATACGTAGACTGGTCCGCCGCTCCGACAGTCTCCAATCGCGTTACAGCTGAACTGTCGAGCGCGACCAGTCTATAAAATACGCGGCTTCAGAATCCGTATTTACGTTCACAACGAGGAAATGCGCGGTCCAAGAAATCCGGTCATTTTCAAAGCACGGCGGCAAATTATATTCGGGTCTGGGAAGCCGTCGTATTTACATGAAATACCGGATCTGTTAGATACCGTACTTTCTTGGACCGCGCATTTGGCCATCGTGTGAACGTAAATACGGGATTTCTGCGGCGTACGTGTGATACGCGGCCTATAATTTATGCATTAGAGTTTGTTTAAGTAATTTAGATTTTATTTAATAATTAAAAATAATAACTTTAATAATTAGGAAATATAAATATAATGACGATAATAATAATAATCAAAATAATAATAAGTAATCAATACCCGACGCCGATAAGGCAAGGTAGCGGCCAGCTATATCACTGGTCAATGCTGCAGTGATACTTGGTGAGGCAAGGTACCTGAACAAGGGTATGAACATACTCCGAACGGCAGTTACCTAAACATCCGGAAGTATAGCTACCATAAATGTGGGATATGGGCAGTGCCAGACAGATCGGCACATACCCTGGCAAACCACCCTGATTAATGAGTGCTCACAGACAATGAAAGAAAAAACGATTGCCTGTTGATTGACGGTACCAGATGATACTAACATCATGGTGAAGGAAAGAGACAAACTCAGCCAAGTACAAAGATCTCGAGAGAATCGAAAAATTAGGAGTATGTTGGAATACGTACGACGAGAATTGTAGGCCAAGTGTGGGTTGGAAGCCTTTGCTCTATAAAGAATGGTTTTGAGAAGAACGCTGCCCACTGCCCAAAGAAGTGCAGAAAATCGGCACTATTGGAAATCAGCACACATCGCTGCGAAATTCGGGATGAAATCCCTATTGACACGCGTGCAACCCAGAAGCCCACCGCCTAATGCCGTGATCCACTTTGGAATAAATAAATAATAAATAATAATAATTATTATTATTATTATTCGCATTTGCGGCCACAGCGCTATGCGTCGCACGCTAAAGCCACCGCACACCAGACGATTTTTACAACACGATGAAAAGCGATAAAGCGATGAAACGATGAAAGCGATGGTGTGCGGGGTCTGAATATGGCGAGGCTGAGAAAAATACAATGGTCCAAGCGAATCAATCAGCCGAACAATGCGAATTGAGTGTGGAAAATTTACACAGCCCACTCGCACACGCTGTTCAATCTTCAGGTCAGCGCGCACACGCACAAAATGCGCGTCAAATATCGTTGCAAAATCAAATCATCGTTTGATTTTGAACGATCGTCCGATAAAAATAAAATCGTCTAGCAAATGAACCCGCACACCTACAATCGTTTCATCGTTTCATCGTTTCTCGTTTCATCGTTTGTAAAAATCGTCTGGTGTGCGGTGGCCTTAAAGTCAAGGCAGTGGGTTTAATTTAGCAGGTTACGTTATCATGCGAACGACACCGTTCACTAACATGCAATGCTACTACGCATGCGCAATGATTGCGACGGAAAAAAAGCAAGTTATTTTATTTTGTCTTATTTTAGAAGAAACGTAATAACAAGATTACATTAATGTAATGACATCCCATTAGTTATATCATAATATAATTATTTATTATTTTTATCCTATAATATAATCCTATTATTTTTATAACTAACTGTTCGCGTTGTACCTTAGAGTTTGGACGCTCGCCCGAAACTGGACGCTCTTAAGTGCGCATGCGCGCAGGCGCCTCTTGTTTTGCAAGGGCGCATGCCCATCATGCGCAGTAGTCATCTGCGCATCTCGCCCATCGAAAACGGTCGCAATAAACAAACAAAGCGGCCAACCCAGTCACTCATGGAAACATTTGATTGAAACAATTTGCAATGTAGTAAGTTAGTAAGACTGTGTTATGTGTCAGGTTACAAAGCGAAACAAAAATGAAAGAAAAGAGCATGGCTACTATTTCCTACGGCCCATGCAAAACAAAATTCAAACAAAAAGAAAACAAGAGAAAAACAAAAGAGCATGTGCGCATGCGCACTTAGGAGCGTCCAATTTCTGGCGAGCGTCCAAACTCTACGGGACAGCGTCTCGGTTTTTTACTTGCGCAATTCTGTTTTCCGGTGGAGAGTCGATCTGCCGCCGCCGCGTGGCGACAAATAGCGTCGTCGTCGTCGCCACCGCTTGGCGACAGTCGACGACAATTAATGTCGTCGTCATCGTTCAGCCAGTCGTCGTTGTCGTCGCTGTATAGACGTAGGTCGGCATGACGGCTACAGCGGTCGTCACCGTGGGGCTGCCGCGTGTCATTTTACGGCAGACGATCGCGTAACAGTGACTATACGTTTGCTCGGGGATGCAGATTCGCCGGTGTCGCGACGTTATTCAAATAATACGGCGCTGTCGAGTGTTGTCCGTCGCGTGTGGGGGCGGGGAGATTCTAGCCGACATGCGCGCGTGTGAGTGGGGGGGGGAATTGTATGCCCGTATTGATTGTGGATGCGTGCGTGCGTGCGTACGTGCTTTGCGTTCCGTATATTACTGTATGTTAGTCATCCGTCTGCCTCGTCTGCCTGCCGTTCCTGCTCGTCGTGTGTGTGTGTTTGTGTGTGTGTGTGTAGTGTTTTGTGTGTGTGTGTGTGTGTTGTTGAGTTGTGTGTGTGGTTGTGTGTGTGTGTGTGTGTGTGTGTTGCTGTGGCTGTGTGTCTGTAGTGTGTGTGTGTGTTGCTATGTGTGATGTGTGTGTGTGTGTTGTGTGTGTGTGTGTGTGTGTAATGTTGTGCGTGCGTGCGTGCGTATGGATGTATGGATTGAGTGACGTATTTGTTTTTGCGGTTTGTTTAGCTCCGCATCGAAAAAACTAACAAATATTGTTGCGGCACCGTCGGCCGGGTTAGCGAATAGTGTTCTACACTCGATGTCAGCGTACCTTCTCCGATTCGTTCGAACTGAACATTTTTACTCGATTACCGCTCGTGGCGCGGCTGTAATTCGCATACAAACATTTGCATATATAAATATGAAATTGTTTGCGAAAACTATTTTCGGCATTATTTTTGCCTTTTTAAATTTCGCAACGAATCCGTGTACGTAGACCATACACACAGTTCGCGCACGCGTTTGCGGCGATCGCCACCAGAGCGCCTCTGCGCTTGGGCAATTACTGTCGGGTAATTATGCTCACTGAACAGCCGAAGTTGTCGAGCCCTCGCCAGGGTTTGCGCGCGTCAGCTGTTAAGCTTCTTCTCGTCTCGTTCCCTCCGTCGGTAACTCTCTCTCTCTACTCTCTCTCTCCTCGCTCCCCCCTCTCTCTCGCGCGCGGCTTTGGCACGTCTCGCGCGCGCCCTCTTTCCCCCGCGCGCTCTCCCTTCTTCTCGCCTCTCTCTCTCTCTTTCTCGCCTCTCTTTCTCGCGCCCGCTCTCTCTCCCTCTCGCCTCTCTCTCGCGCCCTCTCTTTCTCTCCCTCTCGCCTCTCACTCTATCTCTCCCTCTCGCCTCTCTCTCTATCTCTCCCTCTCGCGCGCTTTCTCTTCCACTCGCCTCTCTCTCTCGCACGCTCTCTCTCTTCCTCTCTCTCTCTCTCACTCTCTCTCTCTCGCCTCTCTCTCTATCTCTCCCTCTCGCGCGCTCTCTCTTTCTCTCGCCTCTCTCCCGCACGCGCTCTTTCGCGCGCGCGTTCTCTCTCTCCCTCTCTCTCGCGCGCGCACTCTCTTTCTCCGTCTCGCCTCTATCTCTCTCTCGCGCGCGCTCTCTCCATCTCGCCTCTCTCCCGCTCTCTCTCGCCCTTTCAATCACTCCCCCTCTCTCTCACCTCGGGGACACTTTACGCGATTACGGCGTCAATATGTAAATGTGCTGCAGTTTTTCTTTTCTTCGTATGGACGAAAATGGGGTAAAATTTGACGTGAAAGCTTGTTAATTAGATCGTTTCATGCGTGAAAAAAGACGTACGCTGAGCACTCTGTAGCGCTAAAGGGAAGGTGTTTGTGTGAAACCGTATGAACTCCATATTACGGTTGAAATCTCGGGAATTAAATACCTTTATCACGCGGTCTTGTCTTACTCTCCGCTGGACCTTTTAATAAAATTCACTTCTACTTATTATGAATATATAGTATACATATATAGTATATGAATATATATATATATATATATATATATATATATATATATATATATAATACATGTGCCAGTTTGCTATACGATATCTCATTGCCTTACTGTTACCGGTGGCGCTGTTTCGGCGCTTTTGATGGTAGCAGCGTAATTTGGGTTTTGCTAGTGACAAAACCGTGATAGTAAATGTAAAAGCATAATCATATGTATGCTCATAAAAGAACATATAGTATACATACGCAGAGAGACTTATTGCTGAAAGAGTATACAATGGTAATATTAGGCGTATATAGTAGATGACGGTATATCTGAGGGACAGTAGCGAAGAAGAACCTGGCATCGATATCTTATTGCAGTTCAGAGATGAGGAGCCAGTGCGGGAACTGCAAGCCTGTTTACGCCCCTATAGTTTGGTTTTGTAAGTATTTGGTTGGTTTACTTAGAATTTACTTCATCCTTGGTTTGCATATTTAGCAGCTGTATACAAATGCGCCTGTAAAATGTGAATGCAATTTTACCGGTCAAGTAAAAAACCTATTTTCATTCTAGCGCCAACGCTACGTGTTTGCTAACAAATTCTAGATGTTGCGCTCATTCACAATTACTCCAGAGCTGGTGAGATTCTGGTCTAAAGAAACCTCGGCGTTGGGGATAACATAGTAGGCAATAGTAGCATCTGCGTGCACTTTCAAAAAAGGCACTTGGAAGAAGATTTTCTGTTGCAAGAGTCTCGGGTTTCTACTAGTTGAAAGTTCGTCCAGTAATAACCTTGTAAGCATGCGGTCGCGGCGATAATCACGATGTGAACAGAATGAATGAATGAACTCTCGATATATTTAGGCATTACATTCATATACTCTAAGATGAGTGTTATTTTACATGCACTCGCAAACATGAAACTGTCACCTTCTATATAGTAGTGTACGTATTTCTGCCCGCGCACTACACGCGGTTAACAAATAGGATGGAACCCGTTGCTAACCCTGCAAAGGGCGCCTTTTGTTATGAAGACGAACCATTTGTATTCAAATTTAATCAACTTATTCGAGCCTTACTACTAGGTTTTATGTGTAGCGAAGCCAATTTCTGTTACATTTGTACCTTTTTGTATGTTTTTGCGCGTAATGAGGAAAATTGCTGAGTCATTTGTCACGGCCAGTTTAAACGCATATTTCTATGTGCCTAAGGTAAGTATGAATGGTTCTCGGACAAATACCCCCCGGACAATTACCCCCCGGA